>NC_081168.1:22432309-22549809 GCF_012432095.1 Onychostoma macrolepis | reverse complement strand
TCAAACAAAATAGTTTGCAATTATTGTTTGTGAGAGATGTCTGTCGATAGAATGCACCCCATTTCTAATTGCTTTTCTAAAGTCAGTCTCTAGTTCATACACTCAGGAGGCTAATTGTGAAATTTAAAATCAGTGACATACTAAACTGAGACACTAAAGGCAAATGTTTAAAAATAAAACCAATTACTCTTTTACAAACAAACATACAAACAATATATTTAAAGGAAAATGCAAACACCTTTGGAGCACTTTGACCTTATTGTACTGATTACATGGAAATCATGTGGTTACTGCAAGGGTGTTGTTATATGCTTGTTCAGCTCACAAGGTGTTGTACGGCAGAAAGGTTCATTTCTTCCTGTTGACGAGGTTGTTACAGATCCAATTCATACCATCCTGAAAATACACCGAGAAAATGTAGGAAGATTTAGATGATGGCTGGTATGCAGTTTTAACCCCTCAGACTGCTATAATGTAATTAGATATACAGTGATGGCCAAAATTATTAGAACACTAGTATTTTCACCTGCTATTTCTTAGCAGGTGAAAATACTTGTGTTCTAATAATTTTGGCCACCACTGTAACACTAGTTATTTTCTAGTAGTTAGTTGATTATATCTGAGCAGTCACCTGTACACCCTCTCCTGTGACCGCCGAGCAGGCCTGGATCTGCCAGACTCGGTCTCTGTATGTGTGCAGGTTCAAACCCTCAGCGATCTCGCTGGCCGGAGACGCCGTACCCAGATCCTGCTTATTCGCAAAGATGAGGATGGGAACGCCTGTGAGGTTTTCCTCATCTATCAGCTCTGACAGCTCCTACAGCATGCATGGAACACCAGCATTCAAATTTAGGTCACAATATCCAGTAGCCTCCACAAGTCTGTAGTCAAATGCTGCCATTCTGTCTTCTAATTTGAATATATTAACTTTCCTAAGGTAAATGTAATAACATTAGGTGATGTGTTGTTGACAAGCTGTTTACAGCTTTTCGTGACTGAAGCACCACAGATAGATAGATAGATAGATAGATAGATAGATAGATAGATAGATACAACCCGAATTCCCGACATGTTGGGACGTTTTTTAAATTTGAATAAAATGAAATCTAAAAGAATTCCAAATCACATGAGCCAATATTTTATTCACAATAGAACATAGATAACATAACAAATGTTTAAACTGAGAAATGTTACAATTTTATGCACAAAATGAGCTCATTTCAAATTTGATGCCTGCTACAGCATATGTTGCTGCTACAGCTCTAAAACGTTTATATACCTTTCAGCATTCATAGTGCCTTCCAAAACATGTAAGCTGCCCATACTGCATGCACTTATGCACCCCCATACCATCAAAGATGCTGGCTTTTGAACTGAATGCTGATAACACGCTGGAAGTTCTCCCTCCTTTTCAGCCCGGAGGACATGGCGTCTGTGATTTCCAACAAGAATGTCAAATTTGGACTCGTCTGACCATAGAACACTTTTCCACTTTGAAACAGTCCATTTTAAATGAGCCTTGGTCCACAGGACACGACGGTGCTTCTGGACCATGTTCACATTTGGCTTCCTTTTTGCATGATAGAGCTTTAGTTGGCATCTGCAGATGGCACGGCGGATTGTGTTTACCGACAGTGGTTTCTGAAAGTATTCCTGGGCCCATTTAGTAATGTCAATGACAGAATCATGCTGATGAGTGATGCAGTGTCATCTGAGAGGGCATCCAACAAAGGTCTTGGCCTTGTCCCTTACGCAAAGAGACATCTCCAGTTTCTCTGAATCTTTTGATGATGATATGCACTGTAGATGATGAGATTTGCAAAATCTTTACAATTTGAAGTTTTTAAAGTATTCCACAATCTTTTTACGCACTCTTTCACAGATTGGAGAGCCTCTGCCCATCTTTTCTTCTGAGAGACTCCCTTTTATAGCTAATCATGTTACAGACCTGATGTCAATTAACTTAATTAGTTGCTAGATGTTCTCTCAGCTGAATCTTTTCAAACTTTCTTGCTTTTTCAGCCCTTTGTTGCCCCCGTGCCAACTTTTTTTAGACCTGTAGCAGGCATCAAATTTGAAATGAGCTCATTTAGTAGATAAAAGTGTAAAATTTCTCAGTTTAAACATTTGTTATGTTCTCTATGTTCTATTGTGAATAAAGTATTGGCTCATGTGATTTGAAAATCTTTTAGTTTTCATTTTATTCAAATAAAAAAAAAAAACATCCCAACATTTCAGGAATTCGGGTTGTAGATGGATAAATAGATTAAACTTATTTTGCTTTAAAATGTACAAGATCCTAAAATTGTATGTTTATTTATAGGTTTAAAAGACAGAAATTGCAGCTTTTCAATAAGAATTCAATCTTTTGGACCCCACTGTAGGCTATGCTGTACCATGTTTTACTGTGTAATTTTACACAGTTCACCGCTAACATGTAACAAACAAACAAACAACCTTTGTACTGTGGGAAGATTCTAGGAATTGTATTTGCATATGATTTCCCGCCTTACCAATCCTGTTTCCTCAAACCGCTTCTTGTCAGCACTGTCTATGACGTAAACCTACGGATGAACCAACAAACATCTCTTGTTTGTTAGCAAATTGTGACAGTTGACACAGAAAATTTGTATTGTGTATGCAGTCGCTTCTTACCAATAAATCTGTGTTTTCTAGGTATTTTTTCCAAAAAGGACGGATCTTTCTTTGTCCGCCGATGTCCCACACGTTCAGTTTCATCCCATGAGAGGCCACGCTTTTGATGTTAAAGCCCTGGAAACATCTTACTGGTCAACATCGCACAAAACAACTTGTAATTAACTTGTAAATATGTAATTTGATACAAGAGTATTGGTAACACTTAAATATTGGCTTACATTTCATTTTAAGGTGTCCTTGTTACAGTGTAATTATATATTTAAGTACTGAGTGATATTAATTAACTACATGTACTTTCTATATGGTTAGGGTTAGGATTAGGTTTTGGCATGTAACGTGTAACAAGGACACCTTAAAACCAGAGCCATAGAGAGAGAGAGTTGCGACAACTCCGTTGACTCCAATGGACCTTTTTTTTCAGCAATGGCGGATCGTGGAGCCGCTCGATAGTTCCCGGAAGTTCGCGCTCACACTATCGCCGCCGTAGAGATGCAACAGAAGAGACCGCTGTGATGAACTTTTAAAAGGTAAGACATTTATAGGACAAAATTGTATATTATCAGCACAGCTAATCAAATTACCTTGTGCATTAAAACAGATTATTATTAGATTATTCCTCACTTAATTAGTAGATTTACGGGATGTTATTCATTCTCTTCAGGCATTTTCAGAGTAATTAAGGCTTTTAAACGTGATTTCTGCTGCTGGGAAGTTAAATTTAAATTTATTGCAAAGGATGCTCATGGACCTAAGTGAGAATAAAAAAAGTTTAAAATAGGCGAGCAATTTTCATTTCAGAATCATGCTAGGCTAAATTTCCAAAAATGTATTATATAGGCCTACCACTATTATTTTATAGAAGTAATCACAATAAACCTGTACTGTATTACTGTATTTTATACTTAAAAGTCTTAGCTACTGTGTTGAAGGAGCAGATGCCACAGGACTGAAATGTGATGGAGCATCACTTAACCATTTCTCCTGTGTTTTTCTCCTTCTCTATCTGGCTCTAACAAGAACCACCTGAAGACCTGTAATGAGATATCACCCTCACAATGAGTCTCTTCACTGGGTTTGGCAAGTCTTTCCCTGTTCTTTGTGAAAAAGTGCCAGTTCCCAAGTATGATTACATCATATTTTGTTGGCGTAATCTATAGATTGCTCCTGCTTACTATATCCAGCCTCTTATGAAGACTTCAGATGACCAGCACCTGTGAAGAGATGACGCCAGCCCTTAAGAGGACTTCAGATGAAGCTGACTCTGAATCTGAACAAACATACAAAACTGATCAATTTTCCTTTCATTGTAATCAACATGATCAAATCATGTAACCATTGCTTTAATTTGTCCGTTGTTTCTGAATACATGACATTACTTAACTGCATGATTTGTATAGCCTACTTTTAGAACATGTCTGCCATATGAACATTACTTTGACACAGTTACACCTGTTAACAGAACTCTTATTTGTAATGTAGAAACATTCATTTTCCGTTAAGCTGCTTTGAAACAATGTTTATAATAAAAAGTGCTATAGAAATAAATGTGAATTGAACAAAACTTGATGCATCATTTTTTCTCCTCTCCATGTCAGTAGGGAAACCATACATTCACACTCCTTTCTGTGAGTGACTGGAGCGCTCCCATGCAGCACAGCAAACTATAGTGGAGACTGTTCAAGGACAGCATGCTTTATAGTATGTAAATAAGTGCATAACAAAAGTTAACATACATAAAACATATGATTAAATGTGTAAAAATGTTTTCAGTTATTTTAAATTTGAATATACTACAAATATATATTTATATATTAATAATGGAGGGGTGCACAAGAATCAAAAACATTAAAAGAGATTAATTCCCACTTAATCTTAAAATATCTTCTATTATTTGGAATGAATTTTCAAAGACAACAAACTTAACATTTACCATGAGATTAATAAAACGACAATGAACATTAATATGTGATTGCACTTGACTTACATACAAGTTGTGTGAAAACACACACACACACACACACACACACACACACACATGATTATATTTATACAGAGAGGCTGAAGTTACCTTGGTAAAAGACCATGATGTCGTTTATATAGCAAACATGGGCTTTTACTATGGTAACGTCAGCCTGAAATATGTTAACATGGCAGGTAAGGATAGCGGACCACATTAATCCTCAAATATTAGCGGATTTTATCTTTTAAAAGCAACACTGATACAGCTACATATACTACGTATACATTATTTTATAAATAATGTAAATAAATTATTTTATTGTATACTAATTACCAAAAATCGCAGTTCTGTCTCTCTAACTCATTGCATTCCAATTGCCCGCTATTAACTTCCTGGAACTATTGAGTTCTACACGAATCACGTGACGATCATGCGTTTTGAACTTCCGTTGTCGCAACTCTGTCTCTCTATGGCTCTGCTTAAAACAAAGTGTTTCCAAATATTGCTTTATTATGAAATAACTAATGATCACACTAAGAAAAAAAATGGTAGCTTGAAGGTTCTTCGGAGAACCAAAAATGGTTCTTCTATGGCGTTGCTGTGAGTGTCCCCTTTTGGAACCTTTATTTTTAAGAAGTGTTCCAGATCACTCACTTATGAGGTTCATTTAGGATACTGTAGTTTCAAAACTTCATGCCAGTCAGATGGTTTCTTCTTGTCTAAGTGAGCAGTTCTTGGTCAGGATAAGCCACAAACTGGACCATCTTCACAAGACTAAACCTGCAGGTTTATGTTGGGCTTTTCAGCAGACAGCAGGGCTGGTTTTGTGTGTTTAGACTCGCCTGTGTTGGTGTGATGGTGTTCACGTCCTCCGAAGCGAGACACTTGAGCAGTGTGGTTTTACCAGCGTTGTCCAGACCCAACAGAACTATCCTGAGCTCCAGCTCTGTGGATCCCTTCAGCTTCTGCATCACAGAGAGCAAACCCTAAAAAGAACAAACACTCACATTATTCAAGCATACTGAGTTTATATTGTTAAAATGTTTACTTTTTGCCAACAAGAACAGGAAATGTTTTGAACCTGATTCAATTTTGTTATTTTTATTACTTTTTACCATATATGTGTTTCAAATATTTCAGGAATATTCTTACATTCATGTTTTTGCATTTGACTTTTATTCAAAGCAAATTACATTGCATTCGAGGTTTACATTTCAGTTATCTTTGCTATAGCACCATGGTTTATTAATGATATTTGTTATGTTGCTACTTTTTAGCAACACTTCTTAATATATTTTATTACTTATAACCACAAACTAACATTTCTGGAACGTTCTGAGAACCAAAAATTCATAGCTGGGTCAATATGTCAGCATTTGCCAGCCAAAAATGTAAATGTATTGTAATTGCTTATATAGTATGGTTTGATGATTTATTTATTTAGAGGTAAAGGGTTAAATTCTTCAAATGTTGACATTTAACTGAAATAACATTTAAAAATTAGACTTGTTAAAAACAAGTTGTTTTATTTCAGCTTGTTTTTTGTTTTATTTCAAAAATTTTAAAAATTGACAGATAAAATTGATAAATGCTATGTAGACCATAAAAAAAAAAAAATGAATTAATAAAAATGATAAAACGCAACAAATTTACTAAAACCTGAACAAAAATAATATAATATAAAGAGTCTTAATTATACTAAAATAGCACTGGTTTATTTAAATCCATAGCCCCCCGTATGAGTAATAGTAGTGATGCTTGTGTAATAAAAATGTTAAATCAAATGCAAAATTGCCTGCATTAACACTAATGTTCTACTTCTTTAAGCAGTAAGGAAACTAGCATGCAGGGGTATTTTCTCAAGCACAGATTAAGCCTCATTCTGAGGTGAACAGATTAAGCTAATGGTGCTTTGCCTTGGTAAATTTCCTCTAGCACATGAAGCATGTATTTAAGAAAGCTGCAGTTTAAATTAGCAGTAAAATAGTTGACTATTGCACCGTTATCAGATGCAGTTTCTCAGGGTAATGCACAGATCAGTCTGCCAGGCTCCATTCATGTGGTTAAGGCTTATTGTAATGAGATTTATCTGGGTCACGTGACCTATCTCTGATTGCTTATGCCCCTTTCTTTCTATAAGACAATACTAATCATCCCAGATCATAGAGTGTGCTCACACCTAAAACATACAGAATTGATCCAGATTACTGAACATACTATGTTTATGTTTATGCATTTGGCAGGCACTGAATCCAAATTAACTTACATTTCAAATATATAATTGCATGTCCATTAAATTAATGTGTAAATGACTTTATCTAGGCTGTTATTGACAATTATTGAATAGTTTATTCTGGGCTTTCTGATCACAAATGTACTGGGTGGTGATACTAACACAGAGAAAGTGACAAACGTACCTTTGGCGCTTCACCCATTTTGACTTCTGTCCCGTCCTGGTTGCCTTACATTCTCCCGTTGTCTCCGCAGGTTTATGGATGCGTATTTAAATCACGATTACCACTGTGCTGATAATCCCTCTGCCATATTTAGGGGTTTGTGAGTGTGATAGAGAGATAAAATTGTTAGCTTGTGTTGTTCTGGACTCTGTCAATGAGCGTAGAAGACTTGCAGAATGGAGGATTAGGAAAGACGGAATTAGTGTCTCTCTCCTTCCCACCCCCACTGAGACTTTACCAGAATTATCTCTAGCTGTAGGTGCTGAGGGGAATCACAGTGACTTACTAACCCTGCTAACCAGTACTGTTACTACAGGTTTAAAGTAGATGAGTTTTGAGAAATGATGAAATGAGAAATTTAAAAAAAAAAATGAAATGAGAAATTTAGCAGTGAATGGGTGCCATCAGAATGAGAGTCCAAACAACAGATAAAAACATCACAATAATCCACAAGTAATCCACACAACTCCAGTCTATCAATTAACATCTTTTTTAAATACATCATTTTTAACTTCAAACTGTTGCTTCCAAAATAGTCCTCTATCCATGAAATCGTTACAGTACAGTAAATGTTACAGTATTTCTAAGCCTGCAGTTTTCCGCCTAG
The DNA here is from genome assembly GCF_012432095.1 of Onychostoma macrolepis. Classification (NCBI taxonomy): domain Eukaryota; kingdom Metazoa; phylum Chordata; class Actinopteri; order Cypriniformes; family Cyprinidae; genus Onychostoma; species Onychostoma macrolepis. Next base: position 22,542,128 of record NC_081168.1, on the reverse strand, counting down.
CTTTGAATGGACATTTGGCTGATTTCTTAATGCAAATCTGGCAACCTCAGGGTCTTCCCCACTAAACTAATGTAAACATCCGCGCTACTGCACGCACAGCTAAAAGCGCTCTAAAAAGGCATGTGTTAACCATAGACCTGTAAACTCATTAAAGCCCTTTGGAAAATTAACCATGTTTTTACTATAGTAACCAGAACTATGGTATTTGCAGTAAAATCACAGTATCCACAAATTTATTATTATCTCACTATAGTAACCATATGCTATTTGTAGTAAAACTTCAGTAACCACAAATTTACCATAGTTTCATTATATTAGTTTGATTTTTGTAGTTAAACTATGGCAATACAAATAGTAGGCTAATATATCTGTCAAAAATCGCTGCCCTCACTTTACTCTCTCTCTCTCTCTCTCTCTCTAGGCTATATATAAACTTAGGCCTACTGGTAAATTGCTGCTAAAAACTGGTCAGGGAAGTATATAAATCTGAACATTATTTTATTGTCAAAACATATGATAATATATATATATATATATATATATTATTATTATTTTTTTTTTTTTTTTTTTCAAACAAATGATCAAAAAGTAGGCTAAATGAAAACTTTGGAATCTAAACTGGGAATCAATAATATTTTAAATTAATAAGCAGAATCAGAATCAGAATGGATAAAATTCAAACAATACCCAACCCAGCCACATGTTGTGAAGTTCACTGATTTCTGAGTATTTTATGAACACTGATCAGTTGATGGCAAAATTCAAAAAGATGGTTATTTGGTGCAACCTTCACACCCGTGGCCATACTGAGAGAATATGATCCAGTTTTCTGAAGAGACTAAAGGTTTGTTTTCTTTTCAATGTTTGCTTTGTTTGCCTAAAATGAACCACATCATAGACTTCAATATCTCTTTGAAAAATAACTTTGTAACTTTTAAACAAGTATTAAAATGAGTTCAATGTAGTTGTAGGAGTGTTAAATAAAAAAAAAATAAAGATGATTATCTTCATTCAGTTGTTCCATTTCTATAGGTTTGGTAACATAAAGCTCTTAATTCCTAAGATAACACAATCTAATCAGTGTATTCCGTAGGTTGCATTAGTGGCATAAGGTATTGTAAGTATACAACAATGTGACAATAAAACAATGCATTTACTTTTTACTTTTGATACTTAAGTACTTTTAAAAACATGTACTTCTGTACTTTTACTTAAGTAAAAATCTGTCTTTACAACTTTCACTTGCAGTGGAGTAGTATTTGATCAGTGGTATCTGTACGTTCACTCAAGTAAGGAAGTTTCGTACTTTGTCGGCCTCTGTTTTGATGTGAGAGGACAACAGGGGTTGAACTTTTCACTGGAGAAAGCATTAATTTGATTTATGTGGGTTACTTGTGATTTATTGTGATGTTTTTATCAGCTGTTTGAACTCTCATTCTGACGGCACCCATTCACTGCAGAGGATCCACTGGTGAGCAAGTGATGTAATGCTACACTTCTCCAACTCTGTTCCCATGAAGAAACAAAAATGTCAAATTAGTGACATGCAAGACAATAGCAGATTAGATTGTTTGATCTTGAGAGAGTTTGATGAAAAGTTTGAGTAGAGATTTTTGACTTGCAGATTTTAGTATCTTGACAAATCTGAGCACAGTTTGCACTATTGTTGAGATGTGATATATTCAGGAGAAAAACAATGTAATAATGTAATCAAGAGTCTCAATTTGCTCTCTAATCTCATTGCTTTAGGAGAAACAATTAAGATGTTAAAGAAATCCCATTTGTGATTTCTCTCCTGTTCAACAGAAAAAATGCTCCTGTCTTTCTAAAAATATTAAACAAAAGAAATCACACAAATATGCAAAGAATCACGCATATTTCAAAAACCCGCTGAAAAAGGTGCTACAACACAAAAACTATTGTGCAAATATTAGACTTTAATGGACTAAGATAAAAACTACACAGTATACTGTAGTTTAACTCATAACACAAAAAATAATGCACTATACCCCATACATTTATTTTACTCAGCCTAATGTATGAATAAGGTTATTTTGTCTGATAGCTCCTCCCCCTCCACTATGTAATTAAAGCTAACATTTGAGTGACATTTTTTGGTAAATCGAGTGCATCATCTGTGCATTTGAAGCACACTTTTTCTTTTCAAATTTTCAGCGTTATTTATACTGCAAAACTGCATAGAATAGTAAATAAGTACGTAAAGTGACACACTCCTTTGGAACGGTAAAAATACAAGACATTTACAATGTGGAATGTGCAATAAAGAGCCAATAAAACAAAATATAAATCAAAATAAGGTAGAAGAGAAATTAATTATACATGTACCTAGAAAAAAATGAGTTGTGCAACACAAGAAAACGAGGTAACACTTTACAATAAGGTTTCATTTGTTAACTATAATGCATTAACTAACATTAACTAACAACATGCAATACAATGTTACAGTATTTATTCATCTTTGTTAAAATTAGTTAATAAAAATACAATGTCCATTGTTAGTCCATGTTAGCTCAGGTCAATTCAATAACATTAATAGATACAACTTTTGTTAATGTTAATTGTGTATTAGAAAATTGTATAAATGCTTAAATAAAAGTATTTTTCAGTGCTAACTAATGTAGTAAACTAAAATTAACAATTGGAACCTTATTATGAAGTGTTTGCACCCAAAACAGTGGAAAAACGAATCTTCCTTGGTTTGCTGTTTTCACTGACTACTGTGGATGATCTCTGTATTTCACATTGGCCATTTCTGCATGTGTTTTTAGGATGACCTAACAAGTTAAACTTGTTTAAAAAAAAAACATGCCATTGCATTCCTTAGCCATATATCCAGCGAGTCAACTTCACACGAAATCATTCAATGATAATATGTAAACAAAATTGATTTGAATTGTATATGAAGTTCATAGAGTTCATTTTAAAAGCTCAATTATTAGTTTATGTTAAAATTGTGTGCTCCAAATGGATGGAAATTTAATATGCAATTCAAAAACCTAAATCCTAAATATAGGTCTAAATATTTTTGGAGTGTAGAATTGAAACGTCTCTGGATCAGGAGCTCCGGGGGAAACGCTCTCTCTCAGTAGTAGCTGGTGACGGTGTTCACAGTGCTGTGGATGTTCTCCAGGTTCTGCTGTCTTTGTCTCTTCCTGGCCTGACTCTGAGCTGAGAGAGAGAGAGAGAGAGAGAGAGATGGTATGAAATACAGCAGGACAACATGCGTCTGTTTAATTGCAGAAGGTTATAAATGTACCTTGTCCTCTCTTGAGCGCGATCTTCATGACTATTGCAAACAGCATGAGGAGAGTAGCTGCTGCTCCGACACAAATCAGTAAAACCAGCAAATTATTAGCAGCTGAAAAGGAGAATGGAAACAAAATACTATCAACTGTATATACTATCTATCTATTTTATATAAAAAACTATCGTCGTTTATTATTATTATTATTTGATATCATGGTCAGAAATAATGAGCAGTACAATCACCTTCTACATCAATTGTTATAGTAGAGTTGTAGTTCCCACAACTACTATCAACCTTGCAGCTGATGACTGAGGTTTTTAGAATGTTCTTGATTTTAAATAATAATAATTTAATTTCTTTTTCCTGTAATTGATTGTCCTTTAGCCAGCTGATGGAGCCGTTGGGAACGTCATGAGTGCAGTTAACAGTCACGGTTGTACCCTCTGGAACTTTGGTGGAAGACGTGTATACGTTCACATTAAAATCTGGGAAGGAAGGTCAAAAGTCATCATACATTTCGTCTGTTTACAAATGATATCTAACAGCTGAAGTAATTTTCTTCTTGAGGGTTAATCTTTATTTCCAATAGCATTGATTTGATCAGTGTTTCAGTCAATAAAGCACAGTACTTGTACCTTTTATCGTGCAGTTTTGCAGGACATCTGGGGAAAAGGAGAATGGGAACAGATTTAATGCATTCTCAGAAACCGAATTATCTTTGTCATTATATATTTTGTATTTTTATATTTTCAGACATTTCTGATTAGTATGGAAGCTTGTTTCCACCACAGTATAAAAAAAAAAAAAAGAGAAAAAAAGTAATTGCAACTTTTTATCTCACAATTCAGACATTTTTACCTGCAATTGAGTTTATATCTCACAATTTTGAGGAAAAAAAAAAAAATAATTGCATGATATAAACTTGCAATTGTGAGATAAAAGTCCGAATTGTGCATTTAAAAAGTCAGTTACCTTTTTTTTTTTTTTTTTATTCCTTGGTGGGAAAAAACAGAGATGTGAGATTTAAAATCAGAATTTTAAGGAAAAAAGCCAGATTTGCTACATATAAGCTCAAAATTGAAAAAAAAAATAAAAAATCTGAATTTTGAATTCTGTTTTCATCTCAGAAGTGTGAGTAAAGAGTAATAATTTATTTTTGTACTTCATAGCATTCGTTGTTGATTACAAAAATTTTCTTTCTCCTAAGCTAGAATTTCTTCATTGATTTTTGTACATGCAAATATTAAATGAGCATTTCAATACAGTTTAAATTCAGAATCAAAAAACAAAGTGTAACTGACCGTTGGTGCAGTTAAGTGAATTGGATTGGCACAGTGGACACGCTTGAGATAGAACAAAGAAATATAATCAGGTTATTTACAAAAGTCGAATGTAAAATACATTGTGCAGGTTCTCTACCTAGACTCTACCTTGTGTTGTATTTCTACCTAGAGGTTGAGAACAGTTCAAACATTCAACCGGTTTACATGTTTCAGCATGTCCAATGCCTGCACCTACTGAGAGAGAAAAAGACAATAAGATATACTGGATAAAATATCAACCTCACAAAATGTTAAAAATTGGAAATCATGTTTTCTTTTATCATACGACAGTTGGTAAACATAGGGTTGAACTTCCACTTCTGACCTGTGGAACTGATCATTTATTTCCAGATGTTTCTTGATTATCTTTTCCTGCTTGTCTTTAACTAAAAAATGACAGTTTCTTACTGACAATATCCCGTGCCACTTTCATTTGTGATATTATCTACTAGTGGTTTCATATTTATTTAATAAAGTTCATGGTTCAAAACATGGTTAAAAAATATAAAGAATAACTTAAAATCATATAGCTTGAAATAAAATAAACATTAACTGAAATAAAATATTATCCAAATAATACACAACACTGAAGCTTATTTTATTACAGCTGTAGTTGCCAATTTTTAATGTAATAAATAACTAAAACTAAAATAAACAAAACAAAACAAAACAAAACAACAAAATCACTAAAACTGTCACTAAAATAAAACGACAATAAATAAATAAATAAATAACTTCACATAAACTTACAGAGATGAAGACAGACGATGATAAGCAGCGTTCTGCTAAACATTCTCGTGATCGTGCGTCCTGACACGAGAGGAAGATGAGTCAAAAATACAAAATAAAAACACATACATGGGAGTTTTATTTTACTCAACATCTGCTCTTAGTTTTTTCTCACCTAAATTATAACATATTTTCTCCATTATTAAGAAACTAATAACATACAGTACACACATACATACATCAATACATAAAAAAATTGCATATAATTTGCTTTAACAATTTAACAATTTGTCACTCAGGAATTGCTACTAAATTTAAAATGTGAAATTTTAGTATTATTAGTATTTAGTTTATAGTAGTATTTATTTAGTATATTAGTATGTAGTATTTTCCTGTAAAACATACTCAAACCATCTTTATTTACAATTTATTTACATTTCCTTAAACTTAATTTAAAACAAAGAATCATTTTTATTTTAACAATACAGGAATTTCTGAAGTTAAGAATGCTGTTCGTTTTTAATTTTGTTATAAACTGTATTGAAACAGAATCCTAAAGGACACTGACATTCTCTCTTACATAGAAAGATGACTAAAATGCACATCAAATATATTCAGAAAGTCTTTTACCTGCTATTTTAAGGCTGTATGTTTCAGATGTGATAGTGTCAGGAATGAGTGTCTCAGACAGGAGAGCTCTGTTCATAGACACATATTTACACACAGATATAACAGATAATCATGCAAATCACCTCAGGAACCTGTGGGCACAGGAATATATTTCTATACACAGCTGACTACTTTGCTTACAGTGATGCTCGGAGGATTCTAGCAAACGTGAAGACCTGTTGAATATATGACATTAATTGTTTTTTCTGTCTTTCATTTGACATGTGAATTTAGTTTGTTTCAATACCATTTGTAATAAAATTAAAGCTACAATATAATTTCTATATCTTTATTTACTCCAAGGAAAGTGTGTTATGTATTCTAGCATGTATTATATTATAATTAAAAAAGTTATGCTAGGCATTTGTATTCAGTATCAACATGCATATTTTCTTGAAATAATATACATACAACCTGTTGTATACTTAAACGTTTTTAACTTTTACAACTGTGTAAAGAAATAAATTTGAAAAAACCTGATACAAAGACTACCATCAGATGGCGTACATATACCATCAAATGCCCTATACACCACTAAAAACATTAAACACTGCCATGCTATGAACTCAAATAAATCATTTCTGTTTGTTTGTTTTTCTGTTTAACCTTTATGCATATGCTGTGTACAGCATGTAAATCAACCAGGCCAAAGAACACATTTTAATCTCTACAATATGTATTAATATGTCAAGGACAAAATGGCACCTCATAGAGGAAATGTGTGTAACCAAGTTTTAAACAAAATGCATGTAAATAAACACAGTATCATATTTCAGAAATGTCATACCATGTTCTGAGCAGCTAAAAAAAAAAAAAAAAAAAAAAAAAGCATTTAAAACATTTTTTTTTTTTAGCAAGTAAAAATATGCCAATATAAACAGCCTACATAAAAGTAAATAAATAAATACAAGTAAATAGTAAATCACATTTATTTTGACTTAGCAACGGGTCAGGTTAAGTCAAAGAACCTCAGCTAGCTTTCTGAAGCCAGCAGGGTGAAATATGCACTTTCTGTACAGATTTAATTTAATTTAATTTAATTTAATTTAATTTAATTTAATTTAATTTAATTTAATTTAATTTAATTTAATTTAATTTAATTTAATTTAATTTAATTTAATTTAATTTAATTTAATTTAATTTAATTTAATTTAATTTAATTTAATTTAATCTGAAATCTTGAAATCTAATTTTTTGTTCTGTGCAATATAAAAATCCTTTAAGTGGTCTGCGCATGCGCGGCAACTGATTCTCTGTTCACCTGTTTGATTTTGAAGCACGTCAAATGCACAAGAGCGCGTGTCACGCAGGTTAAACGCACGCTGTCTCTAGTGTTCTCGACTTCTGGTATTATGGTGGCGATTAGAGGTTTAAGCCAAAGCTTCTCTCGGCTGGCCAGAGGAGCATCTTTACAGATACAATTCAGCAAGAGTCGTATGTTCAAGATGCGCTCGAGCTCGTACCAGGTGAGCTGACAGGTGGATAAAAATATTTTATTTTATAGAATGATGAAAATCTGTATGAATATAAACGCATTTGGTTACATTTATCCTTAATCTAAAATAATAATAATAATAATAAAAAAATATTTTTCTCTATGTTTATTATATTTTTGTTATATTGTTTTTATTTTATTTTCATTTATTTATTGTCCATGTTTTATTATTTTAGCCTAAAATTTCTCAAATGGTTTTTGCTTTTTGTTTCTTATTAGTTGAGACTGTTGAGTTTTAACTGAGACTCTTAATTCACTGATACAATAAGAACATGCTGGGACGCTAAATTGATCTAGCTGTTACATAAGCTAAGCAAAATTTTTAAAGTTAAGATAAAGCTATAGTTTTCTGACAACTTCCCCTAATATGACAGTAATCATATGTAATTCATTATGTTTGCAGTTTATTATTATTTCCCACAGTAATCTCTCTGCTCTGATTCACTAACACAGTATGACAAATGCTGTGAAAAATGTTGCTTAATTTCTCTCCACATGAAAGGACATGTACATTTCATTGTGCAAGTTCCCAGGCCTGTTGTGCATGTTTCCATACTATACTTTAGTAACCAAGAAACTGGTTACTTTACTGACTGTTTAAGTACATTTGTGGCCCCTACCGGGTTGAGGTTATCCACCATGGTTGGTTATTTGATTCTCTCATTCGTCAGGTTTGAGTGTATAAGCGCAGGGGTAGGTGGGCCGTAGTATACGTCTCATACCACACAAAGGGTTGCTTAGTTGAAAAAGAGGTTTAGTCAGAGTAACCGCAGTTCCTCTTGCGGCGTGTTGCTATGGTAAGACTTCCCTTTGAAACAGGAAGTGACAGAGCTGTAAGAAAGACGGCTGGAAGGCAGCATAGCTGTAGAGGCAAACAGTTTGGAGCGACGTCCTCGGTGTGGGCACGGTCGACCCTACCCTGATGTGGCCATGTCCAAGAAAATGAACACACTGGCAGTGCCAGCGGGTCAGATGGTAAGTCTGGTTCAGGCCTGCTGGTGTTTTTTCTCCAGCTCAGAGATGCAGCTTCCCTGATTGATTCAGTTTGTTGGGTGTGTGGCTGTGTGCATATGTTCAGAGTTGTTTCATTGTAGGTTTATGATCATGTGTTTAATCTTCCATTTCAGCAATCCAAACAAGATTTGATGAATATTTACAATCCAGAAGGTGATGAATTTTGGTTTGTGGTGTTTAGTTGAGCATTGCAACTTTCCGATTGTGGCACAGGGAGATAAGTGAGTGGTTTGCTTTGAGGAGTCGCGAATGTGTTGCTGCTGTTTCATTACAGGTGTTTTCTTCTGGTTGGCTTGTTTGACTAGTCTTGGCCTGTTTTTCCATCCACAATCAGTCAGAGGGGACTTTGCATTTACAAATTGGTCTGTGTGTGTTTGATTTGAGGACAAAATCATCCCCAGAAATTCAGCGGAATCTGACAAAGCAGCTTTGGAGAAGTCTAGGGATGTCTTCAGAGGCAAAAATTATTTGTAATTGGAACTAAGTCACTGGTTCAATTCCAGGGAATCTGTGAACCGATAAGATGCATAGCTTGATTGCAATGTAAACTGCTTAGGACAAGTGTCTGCCTAATGCGTACAAGTAAATATAATGCTAAAAATTCAGCAATGTTTACTTTTAGGTAAAAGGAATGGTTCATCCAAACATTAAAATATGCTGATGATAATGTACTCATCCTCGGGCCATCTAAGATGTAGATGAGTTTGTTTCTTCATGGGAACAGATCTGGAGAAATTTAGCATTACGTCACTTGCTCACCTCCTCTGCAGTGAATGGGTGCCGTCAGAATGAGAGTCCAAACAGTTGATTAAAAACATCACAGTAATCCATACCACTCCGGTTTATCAATTATTGTGTTATAAAGCAAAAAGCTGTGTGTTTGTAAGAAACAAATCCATCATTAAGGTGTTTATAACTTTTTTTAAATGTTTTTAACCAGTCCATAATCCAAAATAACACTTTCTCGTCAAAAAATCGTGTCTTCTAAAATTTTAATTTCTGAGTGAACTATTCCTTTAAGTCTGTAAAGGTAATAATTAGCTTTATGTAAAATTTATATAATATAGTGTATTATAAAATTCTCCCTAGAAGTGCGGTGAGTCTTAATGCGAATGAAGCGAATGCATGATGACCCGCTGAGAAAATAAGCATTTCGCAATCAGGTTACCACATTGTTTCCATGGCAATGGAACTTTCTATCACACAGACATTTGTTTGCCCAGTGGGTCAGCTGAAAGCCAACCTCACTAATGTGACATGCTGTTTGATGAATCGTGTTATGTCTCCTAATGAACTTTTTCTAACATCAAACACACCCATTTCCTGTGTGAGTGTACAGCTCAGAAAAAAAACAAAAACGTGCAGCTGTTAAAATGTGATTTCCTGTGATGCATTAATTCATGACTATGATACAGGCCTCCATTGATTTCATGGTAGACTGATTGTGTTTGTTTGCTCTTGCAGACCCAGGCGGTTTCTGATGGAGGTGAGTGTTATTTCTTTACACTAAACCTACTGTTCTTGTCAGTCTTGTGATCGGATCACAAGTGGGCCACCCAGTGCATCATGTCAATCACTTAAACCACTTTTTATGCATGTCTTACTCGTCTCTAACTGTCATTTCCATACAGAGCTCAACTTCAAGTTATCCAGTCGTGGCAGCAGCTCCAGCCTATCAGAGAGCTCGAGCAAGTCAGGTGGTTCTCAAGGTGCGGATGGTCCAGCCAGTCGGGTGGTCACCTGGGCGGTGTGTTTCGAGCGCCTGCTTGAAGACCATGTCGGTCTGCGATACTTCACCGTAAGTTTTAATGCACATTATTATGAAGCAAATGTAAGAATAACTTTGATATTCTTAGTAATATTTCAAGATGAATACTTAGGCCTACCGGAATGAAGCAGCTTAACTTTACTTGATTATCCAAACATAATTTTTTTTTTTTTTTTGGAAAAATGATTGAATATCAAATATGATAATCAGGCTTTTGAGGAACATTTATTTGTTCATCTCTCAATCATCATTATATGACATCACATTATGTTTTGATCATCAAACTAAACATTTAAATATCATCTTACTAAGACCTATTATTGAAGATATAGTGTGACCACTGATATTTATATCATTTTATGTAAGTATATTTTATACTGTTGTAAAGATCTCATTGATTTACATTACAAGCTATCAGAATTTCATCTTACTTTTTGATCATATAAATATCAGCATCTGCTCCAAATTGCGTATTTTTGCTCAGTTTGGGCCTCTGAATAAAACAGCTGTTTTTTCTTTGAGTGTGAGCATTTAGAGATACCACACCATATACAAGATTTATATAATTGTTAGGGATTGTGAGTTAAACAAACCTCTTCTTTGTGCAAATGTAATGAATGCTATAACTTTTCAAGAGATATGGCTTTCGCTTCTGATATAAAATTAAACAATTTTTTATTGTTTCATGTTGTTGGCAGTAGCATTAGATATTAGCATAATAAAATATGACACCTTTTCTTCTCTTCTCTTCACATCCAAGCAGTTGATCAGGATTTCAGGTTATTAAAACTAGTTTTATGTGTCAGTATGTAGCAAGTTGATGCACAAATGTTACTGGTTATGTAACATTAATTCGTAAAAACACACAATTTACACCTAGAGCTTTGTGAATTAAATGTGAATCATTGAAGTGTTTTGTTTTTTTCTCTTTCTTTCGGTCTGACTCTAAACACGTCTCACAGGAGTTTCTCAAATCAGAGGTGAGTGCTGAGAATATCCTGTTCTACCAAGCCTGTGAAAAGTTCAAGAAAATCCCACCCACTAAACTGGAAGAGGTATGCAAAATACTTTCTTTTTTTTTTTTTTTTTTTTTTTTACTTTCAAGATGAAAATGTTTAATGTAAATGAAAATAAAATTTTTAAATTTAATTTTAAAAAGAAGAAAATCTTATTTAAATGAGAATTTTGGATTTCTAAAGATACATTATAACTTAATAATAATAATATATACAAATTTCCTGCTAATTTTAAGTAAAACTGAATGTACAGAAACTGGATGGGTTAAATTGATGTTTAATATGTGAATATGCAGTCATGAAAAATTCATGTCATCTTAATTGCATTTTAGCGTCTTATGCAGACACTTCACTTTTATTTTAAAGGTGCCATAGAATGGAAAACTGTATTTACCTTGGCATAGTTAAATAATAACAGTTCTGTACATGGAAATGACATACCGTGAGCATCAAACACCATAGTTTCCGCCTCCTTATGTAAATCTCGTGAATGCAAAAGACCACTGAAAAATAGGCGAATCAGAACATAACACCGACTGTGATGTTACAGTCGGGATCACTAATAGTTACGCCCCCAACATTTGCATATATATATTACCCACCCATGTTCTATGCCAGCCGAAGGCACGGAAAGTTCACTGACAAACTACGCAATTCGCGCTCAGAGTCGCAGATGAATCGCCTGCGATATTGAACGTGATATTGCGTAGTTTGTCAGTGAACTACGGCTCTGTGTATTAAATGCTGCTCCATTTGAAAACAGGTGATGGAGATTTAGCGCTAATCACGGAACCGGCTTTACTGACTAGATGCACATGACTATCGCATGCAAAATATCATGCAGCCCTACTAGAAATGTTATTTTTGCACATTGATTTGTCTTTGAGTGTTTGTCATTTGCATCTGCGCTTTTTCTTCTCTGTATGATCTGAATCTTTAGTCATACCTAGAAATCAAAGGCAATTATCTCCCTAAAACTCTCAAATGTCCCCCATCAGCTGAAGAAAGAGGCACGTTCCATCTACGACAACTTTCTTTCTGAAAGCTCTCTGCATGCGGTTAATATCGACGATACAGCCCAGATGGAACAGACTGCATTAGAGACGCCTACAACCGACATGTTCGATAAAGCACAGGCACAGGTATGAGATATGGGTGGGTGGTATGATAAAAATCACATGCCAATACTGACATATAAAATTACTCATTGTGATATACATGTCATTAAATATCATAAATATTGTTTTTGCTGAATATTTAATGAGCAAAAGTGATTGCGTATGTAGAAACTATGCTGTAAAGCATCTTTTGGATAATATGATAAATACTTTACAAATAACCCCCCCCCCCTTCGTTCTTTTCCCCTGCTGTAGATCTTTAAGCTGATGAAAATGGACAGCTACACGAGGTTTGTCCGCTCTCAGCTGTACCAGAACTGCATGCTGTCTTGTGTGGAGGGTCGTCCTCTTCCCAGCATTGGAACCCCGGAGCCCAAAAGCAAAATGTCCAAAAAGAGTGCAACGCCACCTAGTAACAGAAAGGTAACGCTTTTAAAATCTATTGAAGGCATGGAGTTATTTGAGAGAGTACTTTGGAATCAGTAAAATATTTTAAAAGTTTTAAAAGTCATTCCTGTGACACAAACCATAGTCCTAACCGTAGTAATATCAAGTCAGACTGTTGACTAACGGCAGAAGGTTTGCCCCTTATTCTGACCAAGATCTGACAGGATGTAAACACGTGAAGTGACCATAAAAATTTAAACAAGGTCGCAGTTATACATTAGTTCAGTCTGTCCAAATGTAATAACTGATTATCTCAGACATACTGTAATTCTGAAAAATATACAGTTCAGCTTTTAAAATGGATTTCTACACTACCGTTCAAAAGTTTGGGGTCGGCACCTTATTTTTTTTTCACCCAGTGATTTGAAAAAAGTCTCTTCTCTTTGGTTCAGCAAGACTGCATTTATTTGATCAAAAATACAGTAAAAACAGTAATATTGTGAAATATTTTTACAATTTAAAGTAACCGTTTTCTATGTGGATATATTGTAAAATGTAATTACTATTTTTTTTTTTTTTTTTAAAGCTGAATTTTCAGCATCATTACGCCGGTCTTCAGTGTCACATGATCCATCAGAAATCAGTCTAATATGCTGATTTGCTGCTCAAGTAGTGTTTCTTATCAATATTGAAAACAGCTTAATATTTTTATCTAGATTTAGACTGTACTGTATAGAAAGTTTTTGCATGCTGATCTTGAATCGGGGCTGACAGTCTTTTTTTTTTTTTTTTTTTTGTCACCTTTGAATAACTAGTGAGTAGTTTTGCTCCACTGGTTTGTTGCTTCATAATGTCTAAATTGCAAAATATCTGTAGTGCTTTTTCAATATGCCTTCAGTTTAGTTTAGTGTGCAGTAGAGTGAGAAAGTGTTGTCAGCTCCACCGTGGGAATATGATGCTGTGTCAGTGAACTACTAGTCTGTAAACCACAGTGAAAAAAGTTCTGATACGTGTATAACTCTGTGTTTTTGGAATAGAGTGTTGAGTTGAAAGTGCCCTCATCCGACAGCAAGACCAACAGGAAGAAGAGGTTAGAGAAGAGAGGCTCATGGGGAGGTACCATCTGACTCAGCGCTTCTCTATCTGTGTGAGGCATCTTTGTGGACGTGTCTGCAGTGCATGCCACCGTCTCACAAAGAGTCGCTCTCATGAACATGCATATTTCATGTGATTAAGGGTTTGAAGATGCCCATAGTTAAAGGCTCATGCAATGCATTGTCATAATTTATATACAAATGGTCATTTTCTACTCTGATTTTAGCTTCTGATTTGAACACTTCATTTGAAAGGGCATGTCTGCTGTGAGACTTCAATGGAAACGCCCACTGCTGTGATTGAGCATAACTATACATGTGGAAGTCTCACCGAAACGTTTACTGTAACAGCCGCCTACTGTAACAGTTTTGATCATAGCATTGTATTTTGATCTACTCGTGTTGCATCAAAGGTTGCAGCACTGCATTGTAGCCGAACACAGTCATGTCTACTCAGCACACGATGATCTTCTTATAATTACTGCACAAACACTTTAATCAAAACTAACATAGTGAAAACACGATGTAAATAAGAGCAGAGTGTAAATTGTAGCATTGATTATAACAGGAGTCTTGGCAAATATTCAGAAATCAGATCACTGATAGACTCGCGCAGCTCCAGAAATTATAAAGAGGAGAAATCGCTTTCTGTATATAAAAATAATCAAAATATATAGATAACAGATGGTTTCCACACTACTAACAGGAACAGTGTGAAGTTAATTTAGTCACTGGCTTGATTCACTAATGTGTAAATGGCAAAATGTCCGTAAAATTATACATATTACACCAATCACAGCTCTTGATGCTTGTGAAATATAGTTTTAGATTTTTATATTGTTTCTCGAGTTTAATTTATAATGTTAGCAAAGGTTTTTGCACGAAAAACCTTCGTTATTCGTCATGATTTCACAAGGGTAGAAAATCATAATTCATGTTTTAAACAAGGGTGTTTTGAGTTCTGAAACTTTCTGCACACTTTTAAAGATAAAGGTTCTTTATTGGCATCAATGGTTCCATGTAGAACTTTGAACATCCATGGAACCTTTCAAATTCAGAAAATGTTCTTTTGTAGTGGAAAAAGGTTTTAGATTTTAAAATTTTCTTTAAAATGGCTAATTTAAGAACTGTTCACTGAAAGGTTCTTTAGGGAACCAAAAATAGTTCTTTTATGTCATCACTGCAAAAACACCCTTTTTGAGCCTTTATTGTTAAGAGTATATGTTTTCATTGCAGAGTAACATTGTTTAAATATCAAGAACCTTTTGATTCTCCATTTCATGAGCCCTTTAATGTCTCTTTGTTTGCATGGTTTTCTTTTATGTTTTGAGCTGTTGCACATGAACTGTTCGTAATTATGCTAACAGTATTTATGTTTCTCAGCTGACCAGTCGTATCATCATGTAGTGGTGTCTCGTAAAGAGTCTCAGATCTCAGTGAAGTCTAACAGCAGTCTGGAGTTGGTCTCTGGATTTGGGCGAGCTGAGGTATTTACATCAATCCAAATATTCCCTAAATGCGCTTTTAAAAAAAAAAAAAAAAAAAAACTAATAGCCATCACAGCCTGCTTGCTTTTGCTAGCTGCCCTTGTGGGAAAAAGTACACTTTAGCATACAAGAGTATTTAGTATGGAAATATTTTGCATTCAATTAACACTTAAATATTGGCTAAATTGATCTCTGATCTCTTCTGGAAGCTGCTTCCAACTGGCATAATAGCTAAGAGTGGAGTCAATTTGTTTTTGTGGACATAAGCTTGCGAACAAGATAATAGACATGAACTAAAAGTTTCAAAACTGTAGTTTGATTTCATTTCAGCAGTTGCAGGAAAATTTTAGATTGAAAAATGGAAAGCATTAAGTTTGTAATAGTTTTTCGTTCTTAATCTCTGTCAGAACGGACGCTGTAGTGTGCCTATCTCTGATCCAGAAGCCTTGAGTTCTGGTTCTCCTACAGCAGATAAGTACTGCTGCGTCTTCCTGCCGGACGGGACCGCCAGCCTGGCCCCTGCCAGACCCAGCATGAGCCTCAGAGACATGCTGAGCAGCCTGTGTGAGAAGAGAGGCTTTCCTCTGAAAGATGTCATCATCTACCAAAATGGCAAAGATAAGGTCAGTACAGCAACCGATCTGCCTTCAGTCATTTATCTAACCAGTGACTTCAGCATTATGACTCTACAAGATCTTTAACAATGGCAAGCATTGTCAGGTTGCATTTTATTTATATAGCGATTTATATTATACAGATTGTTTTAAAGCAGCTGCCCAGTAAAAGTTCTTCAGTTATGAAATTAATACAATTTCAGCTTTAAATCGGCTACGAAAAGCCAATAGTGTCATTATTCAGCTCAAGTCAGTTCGGTGTTTTAGTTTGTTCAATAATAGTGCAAAATATTTGTCTATTGTATACTCTATATATATATTTATATTTATATTATTATTTTTTATTTATTTTTTTTTTTAAAGCTGTAAATGTAGTTTTTGCAAGATTATTTTCTGCACTCTCTCTAACAATGAGAATTCGATTTGAAGTGGCATTAAAACATCCAGTTTATGACTTTATGTAAATGAACCCTGCTGTGATTGGCTAACTGCTTTGCATGTGAAATGAGCTGCAACTAAGTATTTCTAAATATTTATAGATGGGTTATTTTAGTACCATTGAGATACTATTACTGGTTTATTAATATTTCAAATTAGTTTTTATTTTTATATTCTGTTTTTAATTTAAAGTTTTAGTAATTATTTTATGTATGTACACTGCCGCTCAAAAGTTTGGGATCAGTAAGAGTTTTAATGTTTTTTTTAAAGGGAGTCTCTTCTGCTCATCAAGGCTGTATTTATTCAATCAAAAATACAGAAAAAAAACCCAGTAATATTATGACATCTTATTGCAATTTCTAATATTGGTTTCCTATTTTAATATACTTTTAAAATAGAATTTATTTCTGTGACGCAGCGCTGAATTTCCAGCATCATTACTCCAGTCTTCAGTGTCACATGATCCTTCAGAAATCATTCTAATATGCTGATTTATTATGAGTGTTGAAACTGTTGTGCTGCTTCATATGGTTTTTTGGAACATGTGCTACTTTTTTTCTTTGAATGCAAAGTTAAAAAGAGCAGCATTTGTTCAAAATAGAAATCTTTTCTGACAATATACGTCTTTACTATGACTTTTTATTAATGTAACGCATCCCTCCTGAAGAAAAGTATACAATATCACAGGTCCCCAAAAAAATATGAAGCAGCACAACGGTTTCCAACATTGATTATAAATCAGCATATTAGAATGATTTCTGAAGGATCATGTGACACTGAAGACTGGAATAATGATGCTGAAAATGCAGCTTTGATCACAGAAATAAATTATATTTTAAAGTATATTAAAATAGAAAACTGTTATTTTAAATTGCAAAAATATTTTTGATTAAATAGATACAGCCTTGATTAGCAGAAGAAACTTCTTAAAAAAAAAAATAAACTTTTGAGCGGCATTTATTTATTTGGCGAATGGGCATAGCTGAAACACTGTTAAAATGTTTTCTCATGTAAAGGTACACCTTTTTTTTGGGCTGAATTGGAAAATTAACAAGTTTAATTATTATATTCTGTTACATATTACATATATTTGTCTTTTGAGCTTTTTAATGAACCAGTTTTAAGAGTATATTACTGGTCTAAGTTTTTTTTTTTTTTTTAACCATCATATTTGTGAGGATAATGAACGTGTTTGCTTCTCGACAGCCTCTTTCTCTGGATCAGGACAGCTCTGTGTTTGGAGATCAACAGCTCACTTTGGAGCTTAAAGTTACATTTACGTGAGTCACACATGCTATACGCACACAGACCATAGATAATCTCATAAACACAGCAGTTTAAAAAAAAAAAAAACCTTAAATCACTAAAGTAGTACCTCCATTAACATTTTAAGGATACCCCAATATCTTATCTAGGCTAATAAATTGGCTAATATTTCGCTGTTTTGATTATAATAGCATTAGCTAATAACAATACTCAAAATAAATGTCTAAAGAAACAGTCCTTATTTCTAGCAACTTTTTTTGCCAAAAAAAAATTATATATATATATATATATATATATATATATATATATATATATATATATATATATATATATATATATATATATATATATATATATATATATATATATATATATATATATATATATTATTATTATTATTTTTTTTTTAATGGTTCTAGTTTTAGTTACCTGCAACATCCCTGGTGCTCAGATGTGTTGACAGGTTTGTTTGTGTGCAGGCTGGACATTACGTTTGCAGGAAGAATGATAGGAATCATCGCAAAGTCAAGCAAGAATTTGGGCGATGCACTTTCCACTGTCCTACAGAAATACCAACTGCAACCTCAGGATGTGCAGGTTACTCTGGTGTGTAAACGCTTTATCCCACATGTCAAAAACTGATGTGAGATGGTGAACAATGGAAATTTTTACCTAGTATATGAAATGAAACTTCTTTTTCCCACCTCATTTCAGAGTGGCTCAAGTGAACCTCTAAACATGAGCACAAACGTGTTTCGTCTTGCCAGCAAAACAGTGCGTTTGGACAAAGTTAAAGGTGCGTTATTTCATTTTAAATTGATATTGTTTTGGAGAGAAATTCAAAATTAGGCACAATTAATATAATTGTACTTAAATAGAAATAAACTTATTTTTAAAAATAATTGAATAATCTTATTTAAGATGTTTTAACTCATTTTATTTAAATAATTTTATAATTACACTTATCTATCATTTTAGTTTATGTATATTTGTGTATGTGCATTACCAGGCAAAAGTTTGTTTTATTATCTTGAATATCTCTTGATCTGCTCAAATGGTTCAAAATAAATTTATTTTGTAGACTGACATAAATTGTGCCTAATTTTGAAAATCTCTAAAAAACTAAAATTAAAGTGAAAAAAAATAAAGTAGATAATTTGGACCAGATTGTGAAGGAAAAACAAACTGTTAAATACATAAAGTTAAGGCCTTTATTTTTGACATTTTAAAGTCAGTCAAGCTGACACAATGAACTGTTTCTTTTCTTTTCCACTTCTAGTATCTTCCTGCAGGATTTAAATCAATGTCTCTGAGTTTAGTTATGCAAACCACTCGTGATATTCTCTCTTTCTGTCTCTCTCATGTCAGTTTGCGTTAGGCTTATTGTACTTTCCCGTCACAGTATTTTTGCCCCACACAAATGCAACCTCCACCTCAGGGGTCATCGCAGGCTTTAAAGCAGCGTTGTAAAGCTCATTTTCTCGCTGTAGCTCTTCAGATGAAGCAGAGAGGGCTGGAGGGACCACCACATTACACCAGACCTTAAAAATAGGATTATGGGGGAGGTGTTAACTGACATGAGATCCAGCATCTTTCTTTCCAGTGATCTCATTTCCTCACTCATCAGACTGTTTAATGATGTGTATCTCTGCGTTTTAGTTGGTTTGGAGACTCAAGCCGCTTCAACACCCAAAGCAAATTCCAGACTCAGAAAAAACCAGGACATGGACGGTAATGCAGAAGTCTTACATTATGGTGTATATCAACATGCTAGTTTTGCAAGCTTCAATTGAATGTCAAAGCCAGGAAATGCACATTGTGTGATCTCCTGTGCAAACTACCCTGTGTTTTCGAAAAGAAAATATACAGACTGTGCATTTACATGCAACAAGAGCACACTGCATAGGATACTGTATCCCACAATGCAGTGCTCCCAATTTGTCCATCCATTGTGTAATCATTTGTATTTATTTTTTTACATTTTGTTTCTTATTATATTGTTATATTATAAATGTATTTTATTACATTAATTTTTGTACTTTTTTAAAAAACATTTTTTAAATGATTTAATTAGTTTTATTTATTGTAACACATTAGGTATATTCCATACTAGCCAGTGTACTACAAGTATGCATAGCTTGTATTCTATTATGAATATGACACATCCAATCTGTCGGACTGTTGTCTTTCAGGTCTTGTTGAGCTGCTGTCCCGCGCTCAGTGCAGTCGTGTGGATGACCAGCGTGGTTTACTCACCAAAGAGCAGCTGAAATTACCGCAGTTCCTGCAGCTGCCAGCAGGGAACAAAGAGCAGACTTCCTGTGACCAGACACAGGAAGAGGGTTGTGCCCTTTGACCTGAGAACCATTCAAGCAACTTAAGACTCAAAGCTGTATGGCAGACTGAAGGAGAGAAACTCTGATAAGGTTATGCAAGGTTATGTGTGTGTGTGTGTGTGTGTGTGTGAGAGAGAGAGTGTGAGTTGAGGTTTCTTAACCTTGAGAGTGATTGAATAAGGTGTATATTTTGTATATTACAGACACTGCCACGTAGAGCTCTTAGAAACGCTGCATGTCAAATAAATTAATTATTGAAAAATTATGGGATGTTGCCTCAAAAAAAAAAAAAAAAAAGAAATCCAACTACATTTGCCTGCTAAAACAATTTATTTATTTTCATATCAGATTGTATTGTGTGCTCTTATTTATCAGAACATATTTGGTATGGGAACACATTAGTATGACTTTATATTGAGTGTTTTTTGTTCACAGTGAGTTTTAGTGTCTGATTAAAAAAGGTTTTGTGTGAGCTGTTGTGGGAAACTGCACTGTTGCGTGTGATTTTAGGCACTTTGTTTCATGTGGTGACACAATCTGATATGAAATGAGACAAGCACGGTCATATTTAGTTTTTAAATAGTAATATATTTTTAAATTTCCTAAATGAAATGTCATTTCCAATCCATGTCATT
Source organism: Onychostoma macrolepis (assembly GCF_012432095.1). Lineage (NCBI taxonomy): Eukaryota > Metazoa > Chordata > Actinopteri > Cypriniformes > Cyprinidae > Onychostoma > Onychostoma macrolepis. The sequence continues at coordinate 22,521,472 of NC_081168.1, read as the reverse complement.
CCAAAACTGTATGACTTTTTTTTTTTTTTTTTTTTTTCAGATCATTCATTTAAATTGTTTATGTATTATTTGGCTAGTGCTGCTCTTCTCTGTAAAATGAAAGCATATATTGGACATCATTTAGTTTAAATTTAAACTAATTTTTAAATTTTTTTAAAAAATCACAGTTCTACAAGACAATTCTAAATTTACATCTTGCTGTTCTGATTTTATATAACACATTTGCCTGATTAAAAATAAAGGTAATTGTGACTCTCGCAATTGCGAGTTTACATTTCACAGTTTGGACTTCTTGATTACGAGTTTATATCTTGCAAATCTGACTTTATATCTCGCAGTTGTGAGAAAAGTAAATTGTAAGAGTCCAGTTACCTAAAACAGGAGTAAACAAGTTCCATGCGATATTCCAGGTTTTCTCAAGTCATGAATGCTTTCATGGTATACTGTATGAGCATAGAGCAGTGTGAAACTTCAGAATGTCTCCTTTCCTCGTACAAAAAGTTATACAGGTTTAGAATAGCGTGAGTAAAAGATCATTACATTTCCTTTAAATGCGTTTCTACTTTGATATTGAGTCATGTACTGTCATTTCAACTAGAGCAATGAATGCACAGTATCAGTCTTTTTTGCTGTTTTCCTCTAGTGTGTGTAGAATGTGTCACTTCCTCTCTGATATATGGCGGTCTCAGATTTGTTTTGTCTGAAATACATTTGATCAGAGCTGCATTACGGTGTTGTCATTAACTAGGCTAAAACTATTAAAAAATAATTTTTGATGATTAAAATATTTTGATAACTAAAAATATAAATATTAGATGAAAGTTAAGACAACGTAAACTAAATTTATTAAAACTGAAAATATAAAGCTGAATGGAAAAAAAAACACACACACACATTATGTAAACAAATTTTTGGTACGAGTCTTTCAATTACAGCATTGTTTTAACCACTGCATGTGTGGAACTTCACTGAAAACTTTGTTTTATATATTGTTACTTTTGATAAGAAACAAAGTCTCATCTTTCAAATGATTGTCCATTTTTTTTCTGGAAATTCAAACAAGAAATGCCTTTTTGACGCTCTTTGATGTGGCGCGACAGATCACTGTATAAAAGCCTCAGTTCAAACGGCAGAGCGATCCTTCCTTCCTCTTTACTAGTTTTAATGCGAAATAAACATGAATGAACATCTCATGCTTCATGTAATCGCTCAATCATTGTTTCAACCGCAGAAAGACTTCAAAACTAAATGTCACATAGTATTTGCATTTTCATTTCATCAAGTCATCAGTGTCCACAGCTTGTTAGTTCGCTAGAGAAATGAAGAAAATTCGTGATATATTAGACTATGTACTCATATTTTACTTCAACTGTTAGTGATGTCTTATTTAATTTATTTTTAAATGTTATGAAACATGTAATGACAGCCACGGTGTAAATTAATATTTCAACAATAAATAGAAATTGTATTGTAATTGAGAAGTTAATTTAAAAACTGCAATATATAAGTTTGGGCTCTGTTGTTAATTATAGCCTTAGTAATGTAAAAGGGCTCACTATAGTTTGGAGCATAAGTAGAGGTACATTTTTATCCCTACGAAAATTAATTGCAATTGAATTTATTTAAAGAGAGAACAATTTGTTCAGGAAACCACTGGGGGAAAAAATAAAAAATAAATAAAAATAAATAAATATATATATATTTAATTTATGTGTGTGTCCATCCATCCATCCATCAGTATGCTTGACTTTATACCTAGAAAGGTAAACAAACATTTTGTCCCCCGTTTACTTTAATAGCAGCATCAATGTCGTTCATTTGCTCTTACTCGCCAACTGAAAATATTTTCAAAGTAATTTTTCGTCATTACACATTTTCAATAATCCTGAGACTTAATTTTCACATTTAATCAGACACATTGATTTGAACAGAGAAAAGGTTGCTTTATTATTAAATATCGCCAAAAACATGTTTACCTTTTGAGTGCATTTTAATGTTAACTGTTTCCAGCCCTTTATCTCCCTCTGTCTCACCTTCATCATTCTCTTACACTCATCAGTAGTGTGTGTTCGTGACTGGGCTGATGGTTGTGTACGCTGGTCTGTGAAATTATGAATGGGACGTGTGTGTGTGTGTGAGAGAGAGAAAAAGGGAGGGATGGAGAGACACTGCATCGTGAAACGAGAAGGATTCACTCACTGGCTGCTCACCTTCACAGACAGACAGGAGAAGGGTAAGCCTTCATCTATTTCCGTTTTATCACCCTTCCGTTATAATCAGATGATTAATATTATGTTTTTGTATTTGTGTAAGTATCGTGTAATGTGCTCCTGTCTTGAACACCAGGATGTGTGTTATACTGGTGTATTTGTATGCAGCAGCTGTTCCAGAATCACTGAAGGGCGAATTGACTCAAACTGCTTCCTATTCTGATGATTTGTGTTCAGTAACATGGATTAAAATGGTGTTTGTTTCCTGACATTCAGAGCCCTGCTTCTGATGTAATGTTGTTAGACAGCAAATCTTGCTCTTTAGTGTCTATGGAAGAGGATAATGTGTCTATTTCTGTTCTCCCCACTGAATGTTTTCTTTTAATAATTTATTATGAACAACAAATGAAGGTGTTGGTGTGTTATTAAATATGTACTGCAGGTCTGACTCACAGAAATATCATCACAGCATAAGAATATGACTGACGTGACTGGAACTGATGTTAAAGAAATTGTCATTTACTCAAAAAAAAAAAAAAGAGAGATTTTGAAGAATGTTGGTAACCAAACAGTTGACTGTAGCTGTTGACATTATTATTATTATTATTATTATTATTATTATTTTATTTTTTTTTTACTGTGGAAGTCAATGGCTATCATCAACTGTTCTTCAAGATATCTTCTTTTGTATTCAGTATATAAAGTTGTATCAGATGTTTGATAGTTATATACCAGATTACTTAAATGCTACTGCAAGATGCTTTACTATGGTAGCATTTTTTTAGCTCTTTTCTAACATCATTCCAACTTTAATGCATAATGTCTAAATATTAACAAACCTTGAATTGATCAAAAGTACAGAGACACAAATTTGCATTGCTGTTTAAATGAGTCTTTAAAGAGTTAACACTGATTAGAATAAGTTTCTCGACCTTCAGAAAGATGATAGTCTCTTAGCATTATTTAATCCTCATTTGAATTACAGAACAGGCTGATAGGTTTTACATTAGTCCTCTTAATTGAAGCGTAGTGTGAGGTCACATCTCACCTCACCCTCATTTCACTTCTAAATCACTTCATTGGTTTTAAGCCCCTTTTTTGGGGGCTTGTGTTTTGCACAGAACTGGAAAAACTAGATCTAAAGTCAAGTGTCATTGTTATTATTGCTCAGTTCTCAAGGTTTGAGTTGAGGATGGTTCAAAACACCACAGTAAAAAGGGAAAAATCATCCATTAGATCAGTGGTTCTCAACGTTCTCAACCCAATATTTGAAGGCTATTTTTGTTATTTTTATTGTACTTATGACTAAGCTGCTTGTTTTTTTTTTTAATTTATTTTTTTTATTAACAAACTATACTAATTGGTTGATTTAACCACAATTCACAATTTCAGAAGTTTCAAGAGCTGTGTTCATTTAAAAAGTGTGTATGTACTGTACATATTTAAATATGTAAGTTATATATAATTTCAATTTTCATTTGAATTTTTTTTTACCATTTTACCTTTGTTATTAGTAGTAATGCAATTGTTCTATAAATAACTCTAATATACCAAAACAAAATTGAAATGTATTTATCATATTGAATAAATTACATATACAATTACATATCTGTTATGCAATATGAGAATTTTAATTGACTGTTTTTCATGTTAGTGATATTATTTTATTATATAATGTATGTAATCTATATACATTAATAAATGATCATAATACAATTATATAAATATCTATATATAAATCTATAGATTTATATCTGGTTAATGCACTTAATACATTTATTTCAAGTTATGACTTAAGCAATTTAAAGTTAATAATATAATTTTATTGCAGTATAGATTATATAGTATATAGAGAGTTTTAGAGTAGACCTTTACAATAATTATGAATTATTAATGTTATAAAATTTATTTGATGTATTAATATAATTGTATTATATAATTTGTAATGTAGATAATTGCATACATTAATATATAATACAATTATATAAATTATAAATCTATATTCTATAATTTATGCAATATATAACAAATACATTTCAAGTTATGTTATGACTTAAGTATTTATTATTAATAAAAATATAATTTTATTATAGTGTGTATATATGAAGTTCAGATGCAAAAGCCTCTAAGTGCCTTCTGAAATAAATAAATATATATATGCATGCACACACACACACACAGTGGAGAAAAAAAAAATTTGATCCCCAGCTGATTTTGTACGTTTGCCCAGTGACAAAGAAATGATCAGTCTATAATTTTAATGGTAGGTTTATTTTAACAGTGAGACACAGAATAACAACAAAAAAATCCAGAAAAAAGCATTTAAAAAAAAAATATATATATATAAATTGATTTGCATTTTAATGAGTCAAATAAGCATTTGACCCCTTTGCAAAACATGACTTAGTACTTGGTGGCAAAACCCTTGTTGGCAATCACAGAGGTCAGACGTTTCTTGTAGTTGGCCACCAGGTTTGCACACATCTCAGGAGGGATTTTGTTCCACTCCTCTTTGCAGATCCTCTCCAAGTCATTAAGGTTTCGAGGCTGACGTTTGGCAGCTTGAACCTTCCGCTCCCTCCACAGATTTTCTATGGGATGAAGGTCTGGAGACTGGCTAGGCCACTCCAGGACCTTAATGTGCTTCTTCTTGAGCCACTCCTTTGTTGCCTTGGCCATGTGTTTTGGGTCACTGTCATGCTGGAATATCCATCAACGACCCATTTTCAATGCCCTGGCCCTGACGGTACATGGCCCCGTCCATCGTCCATTTGATTCGGTGCAGTTGTACTGTCCGCTTAGTAGAAAAACACCCCCAAAGCATAATGTTTCCACCTCCATGTTTGACGGTGGGGATGGTGTTCTTGGGGTCATAAGCAGCATTCCTCCTCCAAACACGGCGAGTTGAGTTGATGCCAAAGAGTTCGATTTTGATCTCCTCTGACCACAACACTTTCACCCAGTTCTCCTCTGAATCATTGGCAAACTTCAGACGGGCCTGACATGTGCTTTCTTGAGCATGGGGGCCTTGCGGGCGCTGCAGGATTTCAGTCCTTCACTGCGTAGTGTGTTACCAATTGTTTTCTTGGTGACTATGGTCCCAGCTGCCTTGAGATCACTGACAAGATCCTCCCGTGTAGTTCTGGGCTGATTCCTCACCGTTCTCATGATCATTGAAACTCTACGAGGTGAGATCTTGCATGGAGCCCCAGACTGAGGGAGATTGACAGTTATTTTGTGTTTCTTCTATTTGCAAATAATTGCACCAACTGTTGTCAGCTTCTCACCAAGCTGCTTGGCGATGGCCTTTATAGCCCATTCCAGCCTTGTGTAGGTCTACAATCTTGTCCCTGACATCCTTGGGCAGCTCTTTGGTCTTGGCCATGATGGAGAGTTTGGAATCTGATTGACTGATTGCTTCTGTGGACAGGTTGTCTTTTATACGGGTAACAAGCTGAGACTCCCTTAAGAGAGTGCTCCTAATCTCGGCTCCTTACCTGTAAAGACACCTGGGAGCCAGAAATCTTGCTGATTGATAGGGGATCAAATACTTATTTGACTCATTAAAATGCAAATCACTGTATACAAAAAAATCGGCCCTGGCATTGTTTGGTCCTAGTGGCCCTATGTTATATATTACAAGTATAATACTTTGGCGCCTCCGCTCTGTCTCTATGACTCGTCAGGATTGTAGCGCGTTCTCAGTGATTTGCTGGTATGCGCGTGATTTCATGCGTGAGGTAAACTGTCCGCGAAGCGCTCGCCCAAGTGGAAAAATTCGCTGTTGCTGCTAGATCTCGATTGCCGAAAATTACATTGTGTTTAATGCAAAATTAACCCGACGAAATCACATGAAAAAAACAACAACAACAAAAAAACATCATAACTGTATATTTTCATGCTTTCTCAAGCAAAGCAAATTTTGAAAGTCCACTAAAAATATATCTGGTCATAGACAATGTTGATGGCGTTATTGTCAACATGCCTAAGTAGTAAATAAATAAAAAAAGTTTATAAAAATGTATATAAAATTTGAAATAATAACAAACATCAGGAAAAATAGGAAACAATATCTTTGTTTTCCGTATACTTGTGTCGCTTACAGTTAGTAAAGTCCTTCTGTGATTTTCATTGTTGTTTGCAACGTTACTTGGCAATATTTATATATTTATTTATATTTATATTTATATTTATTTTATTTTTGGTATTTTGCATGGTCTAATGGTTAATCTTAGCACTCAGCATACCCTGTTAAAAAAGTCGCCGCTCGCCACTGGTTAAGTGGCAGATCAGTGGGTTTAATGCGGTTGAATTAATGCGAAAGAGACATACTAGGTTACAGATGAAACCTAAAATACTATGGATGACGCAAAATAATAATTATAATATGACCGCGTGGTGAACCATGAACTCTATTTAAACACGGTCTCAATGCTATGTATACATGCTGTGTAGGCATATCTATCCTTACAAGTACAATTTTGGCTGTATTATTTGTGTCCCCTTCAAAAATTGCTCTTGAGAAATTTTACGTTTATTGTCCCCCCCTACTGTCAGATTAAATTTACGCCCCTGGGTGTACTGGCTTCTGTGAGATAATGTAGCCTAAATACCAGGGATTGTACATTTAAAGGGAATACTTTTATAGTTATTATTAATTGTTAATGTTATAGAATTTGTAACATTTTATCATTATTAAAAAATTATTAATTTAAATACTTGTGAGGCTCTCTTGTACAAACCCCAACCAATGCAATACACTTTAGAATTAGTGAAAAAAATCTATTGGTTGCTTAATATACTCTAACCAAACACAAACCTTATTTTCTCAAAAACATAAACATGTACATACATGATGCTTAACATGGTATTGTTGCCCAGTTTGATTACAGTGTAATCAGTCTATAGCAATTAAGATGTTTATAAGAAACTGAAAAAAACACATGTCAGGGCATTTCAAAACTGTCAGGGCCCCAAAACCCCCTCAGACCCCAGAGGGTTAAAACAATCACACTTTGGCAACCACCTTGAGCAGGAAACCACAGCAACCTCTTGAAAAGCTTTGCCACCACGCTTTTCTGTCCTAGAGAGCTAAAAGGACAACATTGTGTACGGCTCACAGAACAACGTTAGAATCATGAAGATCATTGTTATCATTCATTTATCCGCTCGTCTGAGCGTGTGTATGTGTGTGTCACTGTATCGTGGTCTCTCTGGCTCAGAAACGTCACCTTTAGTGTTGTTGACTCACTGGTGTGGATGAATCGATAGGAAGTGTGTCTTCCTCCTCTCGAGCCACAGAGCTCTTCACAGTGACACCAGAACATCGAGAGTTTAACCTCTCACACTCACACTCATCTCTTTCACTTCTCACACGCACACTGTTCACAGAGGATCAACAGGCGGTGGATTGTGAGGGTTTAATGAACAGCTGACTTTAAAATTATGATTTTTATCAGCATTAATTCACCCCCAAGGCTTTCTGGCTACAAATTTTTGGAATGAAAAGTAGATATTAGGTTGCATGTCAGAGCTGCTTTTTTTTTTTTTTTTCTTCCATGCAGTAATTTATACTGTCATGCAAAAGTAGCATAAAAGTAAAGTCTTTATGCATCAACATTAGATGTTAACACAAGGCTGGTGTGACCAAAGCATTTTTGCTTTTTAGTATCAAAACGTCTAAAGTGAACTCCTCCTATGCCCTGTCTTTGAATCGCATTACTTTTTTTTTGTTTTGTTTTTTTTGCCATTTTTAAAAACAATTGAAGAACAAGTCAAAATTATTTTGTGCTGTCAGACATTATGCCAGAAAAACTGTACAGTATCATCATATTTAATATGCAAAAGGCCTCTAAATTATAAATATGGTCAAAGCTTTGCTTAAAAACTTATTTTCTTTACTGATTTTTATAAAGTAAACACAAGAATAATTTTATTGTTGGTAATATTTCAAGATAAACACTTACTGGACAGAAGCAACTTTGCTTTACTTGATTATCTAGACATCATTTTGTGGAAAAATTATGCTCGAATGTATAACGTAAATGTTCCTTTTGAGCAATGTTTATTTGTTCATCTCTCAATCAGCATTATATGGTTTGATCATAAAACCAAGCATTTAAATATCATTTTAGTAAGACACATTATTCAAGCTATAGGGTGACGACTGATTTTTATAATTTTATGCAAGTCTGCTATACTGTTATAAAATCTCACTGATTTCCATTCCAAACATCAGAATTTCATCTTCATATCAGCGTCTGCACCAAATTGCATATTTTTGCTCCGTTTGGGAGAATACATTTTGAATAAAAATAAATGAATGAAAATAAAATGGAGATTGTTGTCATACTTTGTGAGCCACAGAAGCCTGATATTTTGTGAATATCATACTCAACAAAAAACATGCGCACTTTTCTCTCTCTCCCTCTCCCTCCTCTCTCTCTCTCTCTCTCTCTCTCTCTCTCTCTCTCTCTCTCTCTCTCTCTCTCTCTATATATATATATATATATATGGTTTAATAAACTGTTCTTTTTTTTTTTTTCTTTTTTTTTATAGACTATTTTTTCAGGCATTAGAACAGGGGTCACCACACGGTTCTGGAGGGCCGCTGTCCTGCAGAGTTTAGCTCCAACTTGCCTAAACACACATGTACAAGTTTCAAGTATACCAAGCAAGACCTTGATTAGCTGGTTCAGGTGTGTTTGATTAGGGTTGGAGCTAAACTCTGCAGGACACCGGCCCTCCAGGAACAAGTTTGGTGACCCCTGCATTAGAGGGTTAACTTTTATTGAGGGTTGATTGTTTCTCTTTAGACACTGGTCAGTGTGCTGCAGTGCCCCCTAGTGGTAGTGAGACGCGACACAAATCAGCTCCATATACTGTGTATAATAACCTCTCTTCTTGTGTATAATAATCGTTCCATTCTCTTCTCTGTCTGACAGGCGGCTGCGCGGCTAGATCAGATTCAGTTTGAGACACTCAGTCTGAGCTCACGACTAAACCATGGATCAGAAGGTTTGTAAAACTTGCTGAGCTGACAGAAAATGGCTCTTTTGCTGAGTGCTCGTTTTACTGTGCTGAATTTCTCTCTGTGTGTGGTGTATCTTTGCAGTCCACTTCACCCCAGAGACATGCGGTGAAAAGCAGGTCGAAGTCTACAGAGGAAGTCCAGCAAGCTAAAAAGGTCAATTGATACAGTAGTTGCATCAATATAAATGCATGTACTTTCCTTCAGCAGATTTGTATTTGTTTGTGTGTGTGTGTGTGGAAAGTACTGAGGGTTATTAACACCAAAGTGCTGAAAGAATGCATAGGACCACTACGCAATGCATTTCCCAAACATTATTTGAATAACTATCTTTTGATCAATGTTAGGCCTTCCACATCCCCCAGAAATCACTGCCTGGAGGGTCAGAGCTGGAAAAGGTGAAGGTGAGTGTTGAACCGTGTTTGTCATGACCAAATATTCCTATAATGATAGCAAAAAAAAAAAAAAAAAATCTTAATGGATGGAGAAATAAATGCCTCTGACTAGAAAGAAAATATATAGCTATTTATTTATTTGAAAAATAAATTTTACACATGCATTTGACAAATATTAATAAATGCATAATAAATACATTTACAATTTAAATTAAATATATAGGAAAAATGAGTATTTTCCCCAATATTTAGTTTATTTTTCAATATATTTATTTATTTATATTGTCAGTAAATAAATAAATACTTCTAAATGGCCCAATTACTTCCATTATAAAGCTTGCATAAAGTGTCCATAAAGAGTTAAAATGATTCTCTGTGGTAAATGGTCATTTCTAGCAAAAAAAAAAATTCAGACTAGTGGAAAGAAAACATCCAAAAGACATCTAAAAGTGTTTCTTTTATAGCACTTTATCTATTTGTGTCAATAGATTTCAGTTACAATACCTATTTTTAAAGGACGTTTTCTCAAAATGAGTTTTTTTCTCCTACACTGAGCCATAAATCTCCACTTCAGAAGATTTTTAGCTCTTACACACACACACCAAACTTTACATTTTTATTTCTGTCTATATCGTGAAGGTTTTTACAGAGGGATTTGTTCGTATATAATTTGGTTGATTATATAGAACATTTTATTCCCCCCAAAATTGTGAAAATATATTGTTTTCTGTCTTTTCTAAGTATTTTCTGAATTATTGAGTGACAAAAAAGAGACACAGAAATCCCTTTGTAAAACATTTGATCCAGTGTTTAGTTTTTTTTTTTTTTAACTAGAAATGTATGCAAATTAGTGCATATTTCATTAAATAATGCCTCATTTGCACATTTAAACCTAACATTTTAGAAAACCTGTAATACAAAAAATGTTTGCAATTATCAGTGTAATCAATAAACTGGGTAAGTAACTATTAGTTAATATTAGTTTTTAGTTTTATTTTTTTTACCCTATTCACCTGCAGTGTCTCACCTTAAATGCTGTTTCATGATCTATCATGATCTAGCTCTTAAAGATTTTATATAGAACAGATAAATTAAATCTAAATATATCCAGCATGATATAAAACCGTGTGTTTATCTCTTGGTTCTGTATGTTTCAGGAGGGACCAGAAGAAAATGTGACTCCAGCATCATCCACGGAAGAGCTCAAGTGATGCTGCCATTAATCTGTGTTTCTCTCACACACAAACACACACATAAAGACAAATGCTTGGTTTTCTAAACAAGGTTTGGTATAGTACAGTTAAAGCATTAGTTCTTCTTTTTGTTGGATTTTCAGTACAGCTCAACACATAGAATTATGAAACCTGTCGATCTGCAGCACGTTCAGTCTGCATCTCTGTACACTGACAGTACAGATATAAACACAAAAAATGCTTTCACTATGAACATCCGCGCATGTGTGCTTTTACAGTAAAGAAGCACAAGTTAAATTTAAATCAGTTTAAATTAATAGTATCTTTTGCTTTTTTTTTTTTTTTTTTTTAATTACCTCATCATAATTGGGCAGGACAGTTTCTGCACAGCCAGTAGGTGCTGCTGTTAATGTGTAAATTTTGGCAGTCATATTAATATTTTGGGTGTCTGACATCATAAATCTACAGAGCCCCTAAGGGATATTGTGATGGAAAAAATATGAGATGGAAGAATTATATTTCAATGCATTTGTACTGAATGCTTTTGCATTTTGCATCACAAAAGTGATACGTTTCTTGAGGGAATGTAAAAGTTTTACGAGTAAATGCAAACTTTTCCTCTCATCTTATTTTTTTAAACCATCATGTCTTTTTAAGGGCTCCATAGAATTCCTCAGATATCAAAAAGTATAGTAATTTTTTCAATTTAGTTTTGGTGAATGCTCTTTTCTTCTGTGTTCTGAAAGTTACAGCACATTCTTTTCTAAGAACGCTTAATGCGGGCTTTTTTTCTGCAGTTGTTTCCGCAATGTTTGTCGAACATTTTCACTCCACACTAGCTTTCTCATGTATTTGGGCCCCTGTAAGTCAAATGGTGTCAGATGCTCATTCGTTGACTTATTTATTGGCATCAGCTGAATCACAGAGCTGACATACTATATGAGTCAGCTGAAGATGTTGTGTAAGTGTTTACAGTATCCATGCCATAAGTTAAGCAGTTTGTGCTAATAAAGTTTTAACCACTCATCATACTAAAGTTCAGTGATGAAGTGAGTGAATTTGAGAATACAGGAGTCACTCTCACAGCTGTAAACAAGATGCATGAAAACCTTGCAGTCTATATAGTTTCTGACCAAAGTAAAATTGAACTAGTATCAACAAATGTTAAGGTGTGTTTAAGTAATATTTCACCCCCATTATATCACTTGCTCACCAATGGATCCTCTGCAGTGAATGGGTGCCGTCAGAATGAGAGTCCAAACAGCTGATAAAAACATCACAGTAATCCACAAGTACTGCAATCCATACCACTCCAGTCCAGTCCAGTCCATCAATTAACATCTAGTGAAGCAAAAAGCTGCATGTTTGTATAAAGAAATCCATCAATAAGATGTTTATAACTTCAAGCTGTTTCTTCTGGCTCAAATACCAGTCCTCTATCCATAATCCATATTCTCTAGTGAAAAAGTCAATTCGTCTGAAGTTTTGAAGTGAGAGGACAACAGGGGATGGACCTTTTCATTGGAAGAAGCTTTATTATGGATTATGGTCTTGTAATTTAAGCGATGGTTTGTAGTTAAAATGCTTTAATGATGGATTTGTTTCTTAAACGCAGCTTTTCACTTCACAAGACATTAACTGACGGTCTGGAGTCATGTGGATTATTGTCATGTTTTTATCAGCTGTTTGGACTCTCATTCTGACGGCACCCATTCACTTCAGAGGATCCGTTGGTGAAAAAGTGATGTAATGCTATATTTCTCCAAATCTCTTCCAATAAAGAAAGAAACTCATGTACAGCTTGGATGGCCTGAGAGTGAGTACATTTTTTGGCAAATTTAAATATTTGGGTGATACAATTCTTTAAGACACAGCTTTTAAGCAGGCTTCTACAACACAGATTTAATGAACTAATTTCTCATGAACTGCATTTTTTATATAACTCTTTTATAACTGACTTTATAACTCAAAATTGCGAGATATAAACTCACAATTGCGAGGAAAAAAAAGTCAGAATTGTGAGTTTATATCTCGCAATTGTGAGTTTATCTCACAATTCTGCAAGAAGGAAAAAAAAGAAAAAGAAAAAGTCAGAATTGTGAGATAAAAAGCCGCAATAACCTTTTGTTTTATTTTTTATTCAGTGCCGGAAACAGGCTTCCATACTACTTAAATACAGTTGCCGCTTCTGTAAATAACCAAACTCTGTGTGTACAATGAATGTGGCCTAAACGATGCTAAACACTTGCAACCCCTTTTTTAGACTTATTTTTAAAATGGCTGTCCTGAGATTAAATTTTTTCAGAGGTGAACCGGTGCATCATGCTGTCTGACTGCTGACACTGCAGGCCCCTCCACAATAATTAATCTGACCAGACCACACATGACTGAAAACTGACCACAGCTTCATGAGCTAATGCTAAAATCATTCATATTGCTCCAATACTTGGTCCAGTTTTTAATTTTCAGTAACTAATGACAAGTTTAGTTGTTTTGTTTTAAGCGTCACCATTACTCATTGGGCTTAGTAATTTAATAAACCCATAACTTTAAATATCAACTTTTTGTATGGGCAAACACCACTAATTTTCTTTCGTAAATTAAAAAAAAAAAAAAAGGTTTTTATCATCACAGCTGTCCCGAAGACTTAAACATGGTGTGTTTAACTCTAACACAGTATCTTCTTGTGTATTAATCACCAAAACATTTAACAAAAGTAGTTGTACATCAAAACTTGTTTTGTTGCCCTGAGGTAATGTCACTAATGCCAGCTGGCAGCGTCTCAAAAGTTCACCTATGTTGACGAGATCGAGGAAGTCAGATAAACTAGAAAATGTTATTGTTTACCAAGTAACCTTTTCAGGAAGATGGAATGAGATTTTCCAGTGAGTTCACCAGAGTTATCATATACTCATAAACTGAAAGACGTTTGGTGTATTCACTCAGAAATTGCTTGTAATTTCACACTGAATTACAAAGAAGCGGCGGATCATATTGAACCAGAAGTAGAAAGATTGAAATAATATTTTCAATAAATAATAAATATTGAAATATAATAATAAATATATTTTCTACAGGCAAAAACAGGCAAAATGTACTCCAATAGTTTTACAACTTTAAAAAAAAATCATTTACAGTTAACTAAAACGAAAACCATAAAAACTGAAATAAAAAAAATAAATTGTATATTTTTTTTCCCCCTTATTTCAGCTAATTGTCAAGGCAACATTTATATTTGAATTTAGTTTAACAATGTACTAAAATAACAAACTAAATAAATAACTGAATAAACAAATAAAACCTTTTATAGACATTTACAAAAAAAAAAAAAAAAACTTATTTTTGAATTGTAATGAAGACAGAAAATGTTAAAATTCAGAATATTAATAAAAACTATATTTGTCTCAGTGACACTAAAATAACACTGTAGTGTCTACATTGGATCCAACCATGGAGATATAGAAACATTTCACACACATTCAAATATAACATTTTTAAATTAAAGACAGATCTAATATTTAAAAAGATGTGAAGTGTAAAATTAATTTAGAAAAAACAACAACAAAAAAAAAAAAAAAAAAAAGAAAGAAAATTGACATTGTGGCATATCACCACAAGATGTCATGATTTTACAGTAAAGAGACACCAAAGTCTGAGGAAACAGGTAGACATTAAACAAAATGCCAGTTTTCTTATAGAATCTTTAGAACTGTTCATCTGACTTTGATATTAATTTTTAAGTGGTTTATTAACACAGCAGTTTCTGCATCACTGATCATGCGTTTGGGTCTTCGCTCGTTTGACTGAACTCTGAAGGCCCATGAGTTAATTAGTCAGAGAAGGTCATTATTGACACCTCATGACAGGGTTTCCCATATAAACCTCCTTTACAATGTGGACTGTCAATTTAAGAGCCTCATCAACCACCGTGGCAACAAATCCGGACCCCTAAAAGGTATGATTTAATGTGACCTTTATATTAATCTGTCAATGTTACTAGTGAAGAATCACCTGCTGCTTCTTGTGTATATATTAGTCAGGCTTGGTATATTCTTATTGAACCTTCACTGTTTTTTTTGTCTCCTGTACTGTACACTGTTTCAGTCTTTCTATTTCATTAATAAAAAAGGTCATTGTTTAGGTAAGCACTAACGTCAAACTGAAGCCATAAAAAAGTTGCTTGAAATAAACTTTAACTGAAATAAATAAAATAAAAAATAACAAAACCCCTAAAATGTTTTTAGGCTATTTATTTAATTTACTTCTCATTTTCTTTTAACTTGATGTACTATAGCTGAAATAAAAATAACACGAAACATATAGAGATGACAAAATACAACCATTTAATTAAAAAATGTAAAGCTAGAGTGTCCAAATAGTCACTACAATCCACTATGGAGATATAGAAACTGTTTCATTTCACATATATTAAAATATAAGTTATAAGTAAAACAGATTATTGAAGTATGTTTTACAAGAAAATACTATTTCAGTCTTTCTACTTCAAGATTTTACATTTAATTAAATGTTTTACGTGCCGTTTCTTTGTAATCGTGATATTTATCATCGATTTTTGAGTGAAATTAGTTTTTCCCTTGTTTTTTTTTTTCCATCAAGTGTATATAGTGACCCCAAAACACATTTGAACACTTTATAATGTCTTGATGTAATTGCATTAGATAACAAACAAGTGACATTTATTTTAAAGAAAGCACTCTCAGGGCTCTTGTTGTTCTGTGCACGTATTCCTGATTGAGTTCATGCAGTGTTGTGGCAGGCTTGCATTCAATAAAACCATATTTGGCCCTCAGGGTCACAATGGAGAGCCCGGTCCAGTGCTCAGAATGGTATTGCACAAGCCGTCTTGTGATTTTGCCGCTTGCTGTGCTCTTGTGCTGACAAGGGTGAGATTTTAATGCCATGTGCGGCTCCATTTATACAAAAGCAGGTCAGTGTAAGAGCACAGGCTCCAAATGCAGAGCTTTCAGTGGCACAACTGAGAATGAAATGGTGTCTTTGAGTTTATCATTTGGTTGCTGCAAATGTGTGGAATGTACCAGTGTTTAGGCCTTGGTTTATTGCAAAACATATGTTTCAAGGCAGGGAAACTCAAAGTCTTGCCCATGCACGGTACTGTACATTGCCACAATACAGTACAATGCTTTAGCTAAAATAATCAGAAAAGTCACTGCTTGAGTGCACTTTGATTGTGATATAGTTTGATTATGTTCACAATCTTTTCCAAATTTGTCATTGGTTAGTAGTTCCAGAAATACATATTTTCACCCCAAATTTCTGTTATGGGCTCGTTGGGATGCTCAGAAGTACAGAGCAATTTGTTGTCAAACTGACATAGAATGTCCTTTCAGGAAAAAAAAAAAAGAAGCAGCAAACTTTTAAAAGTAAAAACAGACAATTTAACCCAAAATTAAATGATGCATTTGCTTTGACATCTCACTTCAATTTTAAAACACTGCATATAACAAGAAACCACCATTTTGACTTTGCAGATTAATTATAGTAAATGAATAGCATCTATTTTGCAGAAATATACATATTTTTTTACTTTATATAAACATTCAGATTCATTTACTGGAGAGAAGTCTGGTTTTGTTAAAAAGTAAGTAAAGTAAAACAAAATGGAAACAATTTAACTGTATAACAAGAAAAAAAAAATGTCTGTCAATGTGTTCATTCAAAAAAATAAATAAAATCAAAGTGAAAACAAGAATCTTCTTAGCAGATATGTGTTTTTGTTTTAAGCATTTCTTACAGTCATGATAAATGACATAAATGTATTCAGAAATGTTCCTAAGTTTTAAAGAATGTTTGTAACCAAAAAGTGGCTGGTCTCCTTTGCCTTCCTAAATAAATAAGTAAATAAATAGTAAATACATACATATCACATACAATGCAGACTGTCCATCGACTGTTTGGTTACCAGTATTCTTCATTTTTTATTTTTGTATTTTTTGAAATTCATACAGCTTTGGAACTACTTAAGGGTGAGTAAATGGTGACACAATTTTGGGTGATCCCTTCTAAGAGGCTTTTACCTTACAGGTGAATTTGTTGCGCTCTGCCATTTTTGCGGAATTTAAGTTACCCGCTCAAAAACATCCTCCCAGAACAGTGCGGGAGAGAAACCGAATCTATTCGCCTTATAAGTCAGTGAATGATTTTGAAACTGATATTTCACGGTAAAATAAAAGTTCCACACAGTTGCTTTAACTAAAACCCAGATTAAATGTGTGTTCCTCCACAGAGAGCCACGAAAGCAGAGAAAGCGGCACCTGTGACAATGTCGCATCCGCTGAACAAGAACATAATCTGTCATTCACTTTAATTGCTCTGACATTCAAGAGCTCCTGCTTTCAGAAATGCATTAGTATGTGGTCCTGTGAGAGCTCTTTCCAGACAGATTGTGTGATCAACAGTAACCTTGACATAAAAAGCACATTTACCTGTTATTAAAACAGAGCACCTGTGAAACAAAGCTGATGGCTGTGGAGGCATTCAGATGGGAAACGCGGCCGTGAGGGACCACAAATGTGTTGTCGTCTTCACTATCTTGACAAGCATTCACTTATTTGAATGAGCGTCAGAAAAAAGCAAATAAGAAATAAATTAAGTAGACCATAATGGATCTGAAATGACAGCAGGTTATTCATTTTGATGTTGTTTGAACAAATACTTGAGTAGTTCACCCAAAATGAACATTTTTATTATGTAGGGTACTGTAGTATTCATCCTCGAGTTGTTCAAAATCTGTATGCTGTAGAAGACTATTACACTGTAAAAAGTGATAAATTTACTTTAATTTTAAGGCAATGGGTTTCCTCAGTTTTTTTAAGTTAAGTAAATAATAATTTTTTTTTTTTAAAAGTTAAGTGAACTTGACAATTCACTTATTTTTTTTAAAATGATCATTTACTTAAAAAATTTAAGGCAACGGGTTTCCTCAGTTTTTTTAAGTTCAGTCAACTTATCACTTTTTACAGTGTAACATTTGCATATGAATTTAAATATGCAAATCCTCTGTAACCTTTAAACGAAGGGAAAAAGCTGAACACCTTAGTCAAAGATCAATATGCAACAAATGGAAACGGTCATGAAATATATTTTGATCTCTACACAGACTGCAACATGTCCTCACGGCCAATCAGAATCACCTCTGCAGAGCAAACTATCACCTTCAATGGTAAGATGTCAGAAACATTTAGACATTCAAGTTAAACTATCAAGTTTTCAATGTTGATAATGTTTATTAAGCATCAAATCAGCATACAGTATCAGAATGATTTCTGAAGGATCACGTGACAATGAAGGCTAATGATGCTGAAAATTCAGCTTTGCATAACAGTAATAAATTACATTTTATATTACAAAAACAAAGACTGTTATTTTAAATTTGAGCAATTATTTTCAGTAATTTTTTGCTGAATTTTTAATACATTAAATGCAGCCTTTGTGAGCATAAGAAACTTTTAAAATATTTAAAAATCTTTACTGACCCCCAAACCTATATATATATATATTTATTACATTTCTATACATTAAATATATTGTCATATAAAGTATAAACATATATGAAATGTATTCAAAATTTTAGCTATTTCATATATTAACAAATATTCATGTTTATGTATGTGTAATACATGTAAATATACATTTACATTTAATAATTTAGCAGACACTTTTATCCAAAGCGGCTTACAAATGAGGAGAACAATAGAAGCAATCAGACCAACTAGAGAGCAATGGTATACAAGTGCTATGACAAGTCTCAGTTAGTCTAGCACAGTACACGAAGCTAGGTTTAAAAAAAATTTTTTATTATATATATATATATATAAATAGAATATAATAGGTAAGTGCTAATATTAGTTGGTCAGGTGCTGGCGAAAAAGAAAATGGTTAAAGACTCAGCTGTCCGAATTGAGATCGGGAGGTCATTCCACCAGCTGGGCACAGTCCAGGAAAAGGTCAGTGAGAGTGATTTGGTACCTCTTTGTGATGGCACCACAAGGCGTCGTTCACTTGCAGAACTCAATCTTCTGGAGGGCACATAAGTTTGAACTAGTGAGTTTAGGTATATTGGTGCAGCGCCAGTTGTCTTCTTGTAGGAAAACATCAGTACCTTGAGTTTGATGCGAGCGGCTATTGGTAGCCAGTGTAACCTGATGAAGAGAGGGGTAACGTGAGCTTTTTTCGGCTCATTAAAGACAGCTCTCGCTGCTGCATTCTGGATCAGTTGCAGAGGCTTGATAGGCCTGCCAAGAGAGCATTACAATAGTCCATACACAAGATAGGCATACATTTAAAAATTTTATTACAAAACCACATATAAACAGATATGTTGTGTATATCTTGTTTTAATGAGGTTATATAAAATCTAGGCTATATTGTTGACAAAAAATCATCATATGGATATTGTTAGAATATTTCTATATACATTTTATTATGGGGATTTTATATATGTTATAAACTTAATATCTTTATTCTACCCAGAGAATGTACGCACACTGTAAAAAGTGATGTTGACTTAACTTAAAAAAATTGACGAAACCCGTTGCCTTAAAATTTTTAAGTAAATGATAATTTAAAAAATAAGTTAATTGAATTGTCAAGTTCACTTAACTTTTTTTTTTTTTTTTTTTTTTAATTATGTACTTAATAATTTTATGGCAACGGGTTTCCTCAATTTTTTTAAGTTAAGTCAACTTTCACTTTTTACAGTGCATGTAAAAGTTCTATATTGCATGATGGGTAACATACTGTATATGGCAAAGTCATGTCATGTCATGTATTATATTTACATATGGGTATACATACATATCACATGTCAGGCCCTCATAAAGTATTAGGACACTTAAGTCTCACTTAAAATATCACCATGTTGTTGCATTATATTACAATAAATGAGACCAAGTGGCATTTATTTTAAAGAAAGACAGCAGAAGCACTGTTGTGGGTTTTTATGATGAAAGAATAGATGTGTTTACATGCTCAAATTGTATAGAATAAAGCATAATTTCTTAATTTCTTTTTTCTGACCTAGCGGGGGGTCACGACCCCAGAAAATCCAGCACAGTTCTGGACCTGGTGAGCGGCTGCCGTGACCAGATCTCCAACACTGATGCTGACCGTCCTTCATCCAAATCCTGGGAAGCAAGACAGCTTCCCATAGTCCATTGTGTGTCTAAGTCAAATGTTCTGTATGAATTTTTTTAGGACTTTATAGGCTTTTGCATTCCGGAATGCTTATTTTTAACTCTACAAAGTAACAATGTTAATAAATCAGCTCACATGCACATAGACAACACTGAGACAGGAACATTGTGTAGATGAAAATGTATTATACTGTATCTAAAGAGGTTTGCTCTTCTCTGTAGTGCCCACAAAGACCAGCGAGGACAGACGTGGAAAAATGTCTTCACTCTTCATTAACCTACTGAGGATTCCTCTCCTCTTGCTCTTGCTCTATGGGTTTGTGTGTTCACTGGACATCCTAAGCTCTGCTTTTCAACTGGCAGGAGGTAATTATTCATCCTTAACTGACCCGAACTCCACTTTTTGCATCTTTTAACCACATCTATTCTTCTAGCACGTTGGCATTTTACTTGGTTTAAAAAATTCCTTACATTTCTCAGTTTTTTTCACGCTTTATTGTCATGACAATTAAGCATATTTCTCAGACAAATTCCCAAATTATTTATCTTTTTCTTTTATTTTTGGGGTCAAATGTGATTTGTTTTCATGCAATACTAAAAATCTTACAGACTCCAGACTTTTGAACCTCAAATGGCATTTTGAAAGATTTATTTATATGTATTTTTTATTTATTTACTTACATAGGCTATAAATGAATATGAATATTGCACATACACAAATAGACAAACTTTTTTTTTTTTTTGATGAACAACATATAATAAAGATAAAAGAAACAGACAAAAAAGTGTCTTTTGGAGTGTTTTTTATTTCATATCGTTGAATATATAATATACAGTATGTATATTTACTTTAAAATTTTAAATATTTATTTGTTATAGACAAAACATGTCTTTTGTAAATATAGTGTTTGTTTTTATTTCTTATCATAGAATATATAATATACATTTACTTTAACCTTTCAGCCTTTTTACATTTTTTCTTTTATTTTGGGGTCAAATGTGATGTGTTTTCATGCAATTAAATTTTTTTTAGTTATTAAAGCTCCTATGTGATCTTTTAATTTCAATTTAAATTGTATTATTAATTACCTGCTGCTTTGTGAAGAGGGTTGTTTGCCATATTTCAAAGACCTTAACACTTATACATGTGAAGAAATGCTGTGTTCTCAAGGTTGTGATAATTGGTTAGGCATTAAGATTTAGTTAATCAATTCTGTATGACAAGGAAGAAATTGATTTGCATGATTAGCTTCAGCATGGTGCTCTGTGGTGCATGTCATCTGTACAAAAAAACCCATAATATGCTGTTAAAGGTTCAGTTCACCTAAAAAAAACAATGTTTTTTCATTATTCTCTTGCCATTCCTTGTCAAACCTATTTGAATACCTTTTTTTTCCTGTGGAACACAAAAGAATAGGGACAGATGGAAAAAAAAAATGAATCAAAATAATCAACAGTACCTGTCCCTACAGTTTCACTTTGTGTAAAGTTTTGTGTTCCAAGGAAGAATATGTTGCAATTACAGTACATGAGGATGAGTAAATGATGACAGAATGTTTATTTTTGGGTGGACTGGTCTCTTTAAGATTATGACATCAAATCTAGTTCACTAAAATAAATCAAATGTTTCAAATGTTTTGCTCTATTGTCAGGCAAAGTGGCTGGAGACATTTTCCAGGACAATGCCATCCTATCCAACCCCGTAGCAGGACTCATGGTGGGGATTCTGGTCACGGTTCTGGTCCAGAGCTCCAGTACTTCCACATCCATTATAGTCAGTCTGGTCTCATCTGGATGTAAGAGAAACAACTCATTTTTAGTTCTTTTAGTATTTCTAGTCTAAACCAATAATCTCCGATTAATGTCTTTTCATTATGGCTGACAGCTGATTACATTTAATTAATTGAAGTGCACTATACTATTCAAAATTTTGGGGTTGGAACCTTTTTTTTTAAAGAGATTATTAATTATTAAAATCAAAAGTCACAGTAAAGACATTAATGATGCTAAAAAGGTTTCTATTTTAAATAAATGCTGATCTTTTGGACTTTCTATTCATGTAAGAATCCTAAAAAATGTATTATGGTTTCTACAAAAACATTACTCAGCATGACTGTTTTCAACATTAATAATAAGAAATCAGCATATTAGAGTGATTTTTGAAGGATCATGTGACACTGAAGACTGGAGTTATGATGCTGAAAATTCAGCTTTGCATCACAGGAACAAATTACATTTTAATATATATTTAAATAGAAAGGAGTTGTTTTAAATTATAATAATATGTCAAAATATTATTGCTTTTACCACGTTTTTGATCAATCAAATAATTGCAGGTTTGGGGAGCATAAGCATGTATTTTCATGCATACATACGTATATATTTTACACAGACATAAATATATATACTTTTCATTTTTGCTGTGAAACACCCCCAAATTAAGATAATTTAAAGGCAAAAACTTTAAATACACAAAAAGTGCCTTTAGAAGTCAATATATTGTTTGTTGTTAATGGCCCACAATCAGTCTTTCTAAGTTAGTTATTGTTTTATGTACTTGTGCAGACAGATGTAAAATAAGGACTTGTGTTTAAAGGCCATTAAACTATCTTGGCACCTTGCCTTTGAAGCCAGCTTTATTTTAAAAGCCTTTTGACATTAGCTTAACTTTTTATCTGATCCAAAACTTCATGACATCCAAAGTTCTTTTTGAATTGTCTGTTAACAAAACAGCTGCGACAAAGCTTATTTCAGCGATCATCTGTAAAACTGTTTTGACTTCAGATACTTTTTTGCGAAACTTGGCCCTGGATGATGCAACCATGTTCTTTTTATTCCACATTATTTCCGGAAAGCCTTATCTCTAGATGTTGTTCCTGCTTTAATCAAGTGGCATCTCTCACGGATGAGCTAATTAGCTTGTGCATATGCAGCGTTGGCCTCAAAGTCTGAGAAGCTTGTGAAGTGTGACTGTCAGAGCTCATTCCAAATAAACATCAGAGTTCAGATGCAATCACAACAGATGCAGCAATTTAATGAGGGAGTTTTGTTTGGGTTAATGAGCTTATGTTTGACACAATAAAGGGTTTAATATATAGATGCTACCGTAGGGTCCAAAAGTCTGAGACCACAAGCAAAAAAAGCACATGACATTCACTGTGTGAATTTTCAGTGCAACTTTTGCTCAAATTGTTGTGCTGACAATATAATTCATGATAAAATAAATGCACTAAAGAAATATTTAATCCAAAAATGAAAATTTACTCACTCTCAGGCCATCGAAGATGTACCTTAATGGGAACAGATTTGGCATTACATCACCTGCTCACCAATGGATCTGAATGGGTGCCGTCAGAAGGAGAGACCAAACAGCTGATAAAAACATCACAAAGTAATCCACACGACTCCAGTCCATCAATTAATGTCTTGTGAAGTGAAAATCTGCATGTTTGCAAGAAACAAATAAATTATTTAGACATTTTTAACTTCAAATCATTGCTTCCTGGCTAAAATATGAGTCCATAATCCACAATTTAGCTTTCTATGAAAAAGTCATCTTGTTTGAATCAGGAGAGAAATATGCACAGATCAAGCACCATTTACAATCATAAACAGTCCAAAACAGTTCTAAACAAATATATCGATAGATTTTGATGCGAGAGAACAACAGGGGATGGACTTTTTCACTGCAGGAAGCGTTATTATGGATTATGGAAACATATTTTTAGCAGAAGCAAGGGTTTAAAGACTAAGCATCTTAAAGATGGATTTGTTTCTTACAAACACATAGATTTTCACTTCACAAGACATTAATTGATGGACGGGAGTCGTGTGGATTACTTGTGGATTATTGTGATGTTTTTATCAACAGTTTGAACTCTCATTCTGACGGCACCCATTCACTGCAGAGGATCCATTGGTGAGCAAGTGATGTAATGCTAAAGTTCTCCAAATCTGTTTCCATGAAGAAACAAACTCATCTACTACAGCTTGAATGGCCTGAGAGTACGTACATTCTCAGCACATTTTCTTTTCTGGGTGAACTATTTTTTTAAATTAAAAAAACAAATGCAAAATAGATGCATTTTCACTAGTGGCCTTGACCTTTGAACCCCACCTTATGAGTGCGAATGTAGTAAATAGAGCACAGGTATATGTAGTTGAATTTGTTAGAGCAGGTGAGTTTCTTAACCCCCAACAATCAATATTGATCTTTTGAAATGGTTTGAAGAGATCAACCTTGAGTGACACAAAGCTCTTTGAATATGAATTGACTTTTTCTCTGAGTAAATGAATTGAAGCTGATGGATGTCAGGAGAGTGGGTGCCATTCACGCAATGCTCTGTGGGCCTTCAGTTAAAACATGAGCTATGTTTCCCTCCAGCTGCAAACCCCGGCAGCGTAAGGGGCAGTAATTACTGCAATTACTGATGCTAAACTACCCATTCATAGTATCTGAATGGAAATTTGACTTGACTCTAATGCTCGCCTGATTTAAGAGTCAGTGGAAACAAATGAAATAGAAATGACGAGGTATCTGCCGTCAGTGAACAGAAGAGATGGACAATATTAAGTAGTATTTGCAAAAGCATGCATCATTACTGCTATTGCTCATGCTTTATGATCTATGTGATGTATGTGTGTGTAGTGCTTGAAGTGAAGTCTGCCGTCCCCATCATCATGGGCTCCAACATTGGCACGTCTGTCACCAACACCATCGTTGCCCTGATGCAAGCAGGAGAGAGGAACGAGTTTAAACGGTACCAAATGATTTTCACCATTGCCATTATCATCACTATTTAATTAAACTGGCATTCAACCTTTCTGATCACTTAAAGTATCCATGAGTTCAAAATGCATTCTTATTTTTGGCAGAATTGATTTGAAGTGAACATGAAATCAAAATTGTCCCCATTTACATTGTCAATGCATGTTCTAGGTCTTACTGTGAATAATTTATCAGTGAATGCTACTCCTAAGAAAACAAATTGTCTTTCTAATCTGTTACCTTTCATTAAAATGACTTGCGTCACCTAGCAACATTACTTAAGGTATTAAGTCTTGTTTTCTGGGGGGAAAAAAAGAAAAAAAGATTAAAATTAAGTGATTTTATACTTAAAACAAGAAAAATCCATTGGGGTAAGAAAAATAAACTTAATTCAAAGGAATATTAGTTTTCTTTTTCTCATTCCGTTGGCAGCTATTTGATATCGTTTTAAGAATAAAGTCATTAATTATACGTTTTTCTGAAAAATAGTGTTTATATATTGTGTAATTTTGCTTCCAAGTAAATGCATCTTTATTTAATATTTTCTATTTTTTATTTTTTATTTAATTATTTGTTAATTTCTTTATTTAATTTTCTATTTCATTATTATTATTATTATTATTATTATTATTATTATTATTATTAAAAAAATGTTTTATCCACTGACCATGTTCCCTCATGGCATCTTATTTTTATTTTATTTTTCTTTATTTTTACTTTCTTATTTATTTCCTTTCTTTCTTTCTTTTGTTTATTTACTTTTTATTTAATTATTTATATTTATTATTTATTTAACAATTTTTTTATTATTATTTGTTATTGATTTATTGATGTGTATTGTTTTGTTTATATTTATTTATTTGTTTTATTTTATTATCTGTTTATTTTATTTTTATGTATTTAATCATTATTTTTATTTCCTTTTAATTTAATATATATATATATATATATATATATATATATATATATATATATATATATATATTATATTCTTTCTATTAATTTAATTATTTATATATATTTTTAATCTATAGTGATCATGTGTATTTGTAGTTTTAGACCTCATGTTGATCACCTGTGCTCTCGTTCTCAAGGGCGTTTGCTGGGGCGACGATCCATGACTGTTTTAACTGGCTGTCGGTGCTGGTTTTGCTGCCGGTGGAGGTGGCATCTGGTCTGGTGAGTTACCTGGCCAGAGTTACTGTCAGCAGCTTTCAGCTGCACAGTGGAGAAGAAGCGCCTGAACTACTGAAGAAGCTCACCGAACCCTTCACCAAACTCATCATACAGGTGTGTGTGTGTGTGTGCAGTATGTTTTTAGACTCACTCATGTTTCCTTGAGTGTTGAGATATCCAGAATATTTTGTGTCAGGCTATAATTTCTGTCAGTACTCGCCCACAGTGACACAGAGAGTGTGATATTGACTGTGACGTCTCGTCCTTCTAGCTGGATAAATCAGTAATAACAGGGATCGCTCTGGGCGACGAGTCCATGAGGAATCACAGCCTTGTGAAAGTCTGGTGCAAGTACAGCAGCTTTGTGGTAACTTTCTCCTGACACAAACATTTTTCATGCACCAGATCTGCACTTTTACCTATAATTAACTAAATAACTTTTACCTATAAATTCCCTCATTAACCTGAAGTTTTTTTTTTCTCTATGAAAAAGATGATGCAATTTAGTTTTATTTTAGCTTGCATAAATTAATTAATGGATGAATGAATGATTAATTGAATGAATGAACAAACAAACAAACAAATACTATAATAATATAAACAGAAGTACAAAATCAAAGCGACAAAATAAATGTTTTAATAATAAATATAAATATAATAATAGTAATATAAATTATATTTAAAGTACAGAATGAAAAAGATGAGAAATGTTTCCATAATAAATATAAATATAAAAATACATAAAATAATAAATTATAAAAAAAAAAAAAACTGAAAGAGACACAACAAATGTTTTCATAATGAATAATAATAAAAATAATAAATCAAAATAAATACTGTAATAATATTATGAATAATTAATAAAATACTAAATGAAACAGACAAAAGAAATGTTTTAATAAATAAATTCTATAATAATATTGCAAATTATAAATGAAAATCAGAATCAGAAAGAGCTTTATTGCCAAGTGTGTTTACACACACAAGGAATTTCTCTTGGTGTTAGGAGCTTCCAGTACAGAGGTACAAACATAGTGCAGACAACCTATAATTAAGATAATAAAAACACTAATAATGAAGAGAATAGACAATAAATTATAAATAACAACAGTTATAAAAATAAAAATATACAGAAAATAAAAAATGTCCATAGACAGAACTGTGAATGTACATATGTCCTATGTACGGATGAAGGTTTGACTTATTTACAGATATACAGTACTGGGGTGTGTTATGTGTTGTTCAGGTGGGCTATGGCCTGGGGGGAAAAGCTGTTCTTGTGTCTGACTGTTTTGGTGCACAGTGATCTGTAGCGCTGGCCAGAGGGCAACAGTTCAAAGAGGGAGTGAGCTGGGTGTGAGGGGTCCAGAGTGACTTTCTTAGCCCTTTTCCTCACTCTGGAGATATAAAGATCTTGGAGGTTGGGTAGAGGGGCACGATAATCCTCTCAGCAGTCCTGACTGTCCGTTGTAGTCTTCTGATGTCTGTTTTGGTAGCTGAGCCAAACCAAACAGTTATAGATGAACACAGGACAGACTCGATGATGGCAGAGTAGAAGTGTTTCAGCAGCTCCTGTGGCAGGTTGAACTTCCTTAGCTGGCGGAGGAAATACAGCATCTGCTGTACAAAATACAAAATGAAAGAGAGAAATGTTTTGCATCAAAATTAAGCCTATGACCAGAGTTGGGTACTTGGACTCGGACTAGAATTGTGAATGGACTTGGACAGACTTGGGTGTACTCGGACTTGGATATTTTGGACACAGAAATTTTTCAGAGTACAGACGAATCCATGTCATGTGTTATATATATATATATATATATATATATATAAATATATATAAAATATGGATGGGAAAAAAGTAACAACAAAATTAATATAAAAAGACATTAATAAACATCTCCCACTTAAACTCAATTGATTAAAAACTAGGACTCGACAAGGTAGACTCAGACCCAACACTGCCTATGACCTTTAATATTTGTTTAATTTTCACGACCTTTGAACACGTTCTCATAAAAAATAATGAGAACGAATTTTTTAAATTCAAATTCAATTCTCATTACTGTAATTGTTACAGAGTGAACAGGGTGAGAGATGGTCGGATCCATTTGCGTTCACAAACATGCTCAGAAACAGGCAGGGTTGAAACACCAGCAAACAGATTTGGCACAGGCGAGACAAAAGAATAATCCAAGGACAGACTTGATCAGGCTCCGGCGAACAGTATCCAATAGGGCAAGGCAAACGGGTAATCCAACAGACAAACAATAATCCATGCGAGGTACAAACAGAGTCCAAATGACAAGACTAGAGAGAAATCAAAGACAAGCAGAAGATCAGTAAACAGGCAATAGGGCAATGCGACGTGACTAGACTAGGCTGGAGACTACACTGTGAAAAAAAAAAAAGTTGAGCGAACTTAAAAAAAATGTTTTTACCAGCTTCAGCTGATTTTTGAGTTTGCTCAATTTATTTTTGTGGGAGATTCTCAAATCTTTGTTGTATAAACTTGAAACGACAAGTTGAGAAAACTCAAAAATCTGCTGAAGCTGGTTGCCTTAAAATTTTAAGTTGGCACAACTTTTTTTTTTACAGTGTAGGACTGGAAACTAGGACAAGGAACTGTCTCCATAAAGTAGCTATCACCTAACATAGTGATATATGCTAAACAATACCCAGAAGTTTGAGAAGGGTCTGAGTGGGTGTAATATAGTATGTGTGTGATTGACTGCAGGTTAGTCCAATCAGTGCAGTGGAACATGTTAAATGTAGTCCAGGGTGATGTGTAACAGTCTGTGTGGTGTGAGAGTCAATATAATGGAAGGGCGACTTCTGGTGGCAATCGGAGGGAAGGCCACGGACCGGATTCGTGACAGTAATGCACTAAAATGGTTTACTTCTGTGTTTTATTGCTGTTTATTTTATTATTTTATTTTAATTTAGTTTATTATTTTGCTCTTTATTTTATGTATTCTCATTATTAGAATGACAGCAGTCATTTTGTGTTTAGTAAATTAGCATGAAATACAAATAACATGATGTTTAAATGCTTCACAATTCACAATTTTTCTCAAATAACAAAGGGAATTTGGGTGGATAATTTGTTGAACTAACTTTAATGAAATGTCAGAATGAAGAAAAATAAGCTTTATTTCCCAATTTTTTTTTTTTTTTTTTTTTTTTTCCCTCTGGTTTTGGGGTGAAATGAGACCATGTTTCTGACAGACAGGTTTTGTGAGTTTCACCTTCATACATTTTGCACTAGACTAAATTTCGTAGTCAGGGCAACACTTCATGAGTAAAGTAAAGTTTTTCTGGTCATGATGTGTTTGGATTGGATCTACAGGCGCTTACAGACTATTGAGAAAACACATCTCCTCTCCAGATGATCTGCTGTCAGTCATTCTGCCACTTGTCATCCGCTCCACACTTTCTTGTCATAGTTCACAAGACTGTGTGTCACCTTCTCATGTTTATCCACTCCAACCGACCATATTTCACAAGAAAATATTTAGTCTTTTCTGTTCTGCAGTATAGTTTTCAGGGAAATATTCCTCTTTCTCCCTCTTCAGTCCTCAGTGAATGTGACAGCAGCTGCCGCCCAGAACTGCTCCACTGAACTGCATTGTGGGAAGGATAGTGATCTCACCTGGATCACACAGAATATCAGCTTGCAGATCAACACAGAGAAATGTGAGTGTCATTTCAAATTGAAAGGTGTACTTTTCTTATTACTTCATCAAGAATTAGTGTGTGTGTGTGTGTGTGTGTGGTTGATTTATGGGGACACAAATGTGTCTAATGACTGATGGGTTGTAATGGGTATTACAATATATACAAAAAGATGAGAAAATTGTAAAAAAAAAAAAAAAAAATGAATATGCATTTAATGTATAAATTGTGTGTGTGTATATTGTATATGCATTTAGTATAGTGATTTATTTTTATAATTTTTTTATTCTTTTCTATTTATTTTAATTTTTTTGTATTTTATATTATTTCTTTCTCTTATTTGTAGTACTTTTTGTATTAGTTTTCAAAACTAAAAGTTTCTTTTATTTCTTTATTTTTATTTATTGGTATTCATTTTTGTATTTTATGTACTTTTAATCATTCAATTTCTTTCTTTCTTTGTTATTTCTATTTATTTGTATTATTTTGTTTTATTAATTCTTTTTATACTTATATTTTATTTTATTTTTATTTACACCTATTTATTTACTTTCTATTTATTTCTATCTCTTTATTTATTATTGATTTATTTTTATTTTATTTTATCTATTTTCTTTTTCTTTCTTTTCCTCACAATTTAATTGTTTTAATTCATCTCTATTTTTAGTTTACTTGTATTTATTTATTCTCTTTATTTTTCTCTTTATTTTTATTTCTATCTATTCTTTTTCTGTGTATTTGTATTTTATGTACATTGAATTTTTATTTATTAATTTATGCTCAGAAAAAGAGTCATTAATATTTGCTATTCAGTCATTTATCATAAACCACTGTCCTGGTTGCTTTTGCATGTCCTTAGCCCCCCTAATTTTAATGCATCTGTGTCCATTAATGCCTATATTTTGTTGTCTTTTTTGCCTCTTGTTCCTCCGTTTGCTTTCCACAGGCCGGCATCTGTTTGTGGACTCAGGATTGTCGGACCTGGTGGTGGGGCTCATTCTGTTAGCCAGCTCTCTGATGGTGCTGTGCACGTGCCTGCTGCTGATCGTCAAAGTGCTGAACTCTCTCCTAAAAGGTCAAGTTGCAAAGGTCATCGAAGAGGTCATAAACACGGGTGAGCAGCCATGGGGCAGGAGGAAGTAGAGCCAGAGAATGACAAGTCTTACTTTATTAACAGTAGGGGTTGCTGTAGGGGTGTAATGGTACACATATTTGTACTGCATTTTTGCTGAGATTTTTAATTATTAATACATTTATTTAAAGACCGAGCCACAGTTTGTTCAGCAAACCACTGTTTAATAAATAAGAAAAAAAGAAGCTATTTTATGTTTGGTTTTGCCCCGCTGCACCAAGTAACCAAGGTACACTACCAGTCAAAAGTTTTTGAACAGTAAGATTTTTAATGTCTTTTTTTTAAAAAGAAGCCTCTTCTGCTCACCAAGCCTGCATTTATTTCATCCAAAGTACAGCAAAAAGAGTACAATTTTGAAATATTTTTTTACTATTTAAAATAACTTTCTATTTGAATATGTTTTAAAATGTCATTTATTTCTGTGATTTCAAAGCTGAATTTTTAGCATCATTACGCCAGTCACAGGATCCTTCAGAAATTATTCTGATTTGCTGCTCAAAAAAACATTTATTATTATGTTGAAAACAGCAGAGTAGAATTTTTCAGGTTCCTTTGATGAATAGAAAGTTCAGAAGAACAGCATTTATCTGAAATAGAAATCTTGAGTAACATTTATAAATGTCTTTATCATCTCTTTTGATCAATTTAAAGCTTCCTTGCTAAATAAAAGTATTAATTTCTATAATCCCAAAAATAAATAAATAAAATAGAAAGAATTATACTGACTCCTGTATAATCTGTATAAGTCTGTATAATGTTACAAAAGCTTTTTATTTCAGATAAGTGCTGATCTTTGGATCTTTCTATTCATCAAAGAATCCTGAAAAAATAAAAATCTCTCAATATTACTGCTTTGCTGTATTTTGGATCAAATAAATGCAGGCTTGGTGAGCAGAAGATAATTCTTTTAAAAAAAACATTAAAAATCTATTTCAAAAGTTCAAAAACTTTTGACTGGTGATGTACATATCAAAAGGTCATTTTTGTGTACCGCCACACCCCTATTCATTTGTAACTTTTGCCATTTTTTGTTTTGTATAGGCACATAGCCCTATGCTCTTACTGTACATCAACAGCTGTTTCTTTTGTGTCTATCTCTAACTCCGTATAGATTTCCCGTACCCTCTCGGCTGGCTGTCAGGATATCTGGCCATGTTGATGGGAGCAGGAATGACCTTTATCATCCAGAGCAGCTCTGTTTTCACCTCGGCTATGACTCCACTCATAGGTACATCTCTAATGAATGAGTTCTTCAGATCATTGTATTAGAAGTGACCCTGCCAACAAAAGCTCATTGTTGACATCGCATGAATGAGACGACCAGCAGGCAGCAGCACAAGATTGCTCAGAAACACATTAATAATGCATCCACCCGAGTCCAAAAAGGCTTTTTATGTGTTCATACCGTGGGCCAGGAATGTAAAAAATGAGCGTGCAACAGTCAAGTAAACAAAACCCAGCAAAATGTATTGCATTTTTAAGGTAAAACTATAGACATCACTGAAATTGCTGTGAAAATCTGTCTAGGGGATTGTGTTTTCATAGCTCGATGTGCAAACACTTAAAAAGGAGCTAGAAAACTTTAGCAAAAAGTCCCAAGTTCAAAAGTTATTATTTTTTACATGATGCATTACATTTTAGATGGTTATAAAACCATGTGACAATTCAGCGGTTTTGTTTCGCTGTAAATTAATGAACACAAATAATCAGCAGTTCTGATTAAACTTTAATTTTTGATCTACACCCTGGTGTTTTCTTCAAATGTAGAGCAAATGTGAGTGTGAACTAGTCGCTAATAGTGCTTTTGGCTCAAATTAAATATTAACTGCACCCCTGTGAAATCAGGCAAAATGATGGTGCTTTCCCGTTCAATTATTTCATCATTAATTTACACCCATTATCTGGAAATGATTCATCAGCTGCCGCATGATTATGATAATTATTAACTTTTCAGCCAATGGGGATCCCTCTGTGTCTTTGAGATTACAGTTACTATGGAGATCATCTTTTATTAAAGCCCCTGAAGAGTTGAAGTGTCACTACTGGACGTATTATTAATAGTAGAATAAGGGTTAAAAGATCATCAGCGCTGACAAAGGGACAGAAACCCTGTGACCTCACAGCTCGTTCCAGGAGAACATTTACATGTCCCTGTAGTTTGTTTTTTGACATTTTCCTACTGCATAGAAAAAGTATAATTATGTGTGTGTTTATATATACAGTATTTAAGAATTGAATACTTTTATTCAGCAACAAAAGTGACAGTAAAACATTTAAAATGTTTTTAAAATTCTATTTTAAATAAATTCTGTTTTTTTAAACTTTCTATTTGTCAAATAATTCTGAAAAAAAGTATATGAAGGCGCACAACTGTTTTCAACCTTGATAATCATAAGATTCATAAGATGAACAGCAAATTAGCATATTAGAATGATGCTGAGTAATGATGCTCAAAACTCAGCTTTGCATCAGAAATAAATTACATTTTAAAATATATTCACATCGAAAACAGTTCTTTTAAATGGTAAAAATATATCACATTATTGCTGTATTACAGCCTTAGTGAGCATAAAACACATATTTTGAAAATATTAAGTTGTCTCGAGGGCTGTATCTCATTAACTATGGAGTCCAGTTTCACAAACAGCTGATACCCTATCATCCGTTTTGTAAGTTGGTTTCAAATATCTAGATCCAAACTGTCTTGGTTCTCAAACCAAAAGCCAGTTCCATACATGCTTTATAACATTGCTTGCATTACAAAACACGTTTTGATTCCTGTATGTCCATCTCTAACTCCTGCAGGCATTGGCGTGATCAGTCTCAATAGAGCGTATCCTTTGACCTTGGGTTCCAACATTGGTACGACCACCACAGCCATCCTCGCAGCCCTCGCCAGCCCCAGAGAGAAGCTTCCTGCTGCATGCCAGGTACAACAACGGCACACAGCCATTACTGAGCACTCTGGAAATTTCGTTTTCTAAAATTATTAAACCTTATCAAAAATTCAAGGCAAATCTGCTTGCTTTTTCAACTGGATGATGAGGAAAATGTATCTTCTGGACACACAGCACTTTTCTTCATTAATGCATTTGTTTATACATTTTTAATGGTGCTTGCTTAGTCATACTGAAGATTTGGGGTTTGTTCAGATCCCTAAACACAAGTATTAAACTCAGAGCTTAACTCGTTCTGCATCATTTGTTTATGAATCATGTCATGAATAACTAAAACTGTTCAGCATGTTGAAGAGAGGGGTACTATTACTTCTCAAGAAAAAGTCTCATAGACTTCAACTGGGTGTGTTTACACACACTAATTAGCCTCAATCAGAATTAATCCAATCCAATTTCAGATTCTGAAAGATGTGTAAATGCAGTGTGATTCACATGTTCGTTTACATGTGCACTACATGTATTACAATAGTTGCGAAGAAGTCACTAAGGCTGTTTCAAGTATAATTGTCATTTTTGTCTTGACGCCTAAAAAGAAAGAAAACATATGTCAGTTTTTTTTTTTTTTAATAAACAAATATTTAATAAATATTTAGTCTCATCCACTGACCACTTCGTAAGACATGAGGCATTAATACACATATGGACATTTGCAAACCAATTCTGTTTGGTTAAAAAGCAGTTTTCTTGTTTGGTATTTTTGTCTCATTGGTTTTCCTGTACAAACATCTTTGAATCAAGATACTTTAACTTGAAAAGCAAAATGACATAAGATATTAAGTCTTGTTTTCTGAAAATAAGTTTAATAAAACAAGTTTATGATTCAAATAAGAAAAACATATCTGCCAAAAACAAACAATTCCTTTTGAATTGTTTTTTGCTTAAACTCACTTAATTTTGATACATTTTTCAGAAAACAAGACTTAATGTATCTAGATCTAATAATGTTTTTTTGCAGTGTACAGAAGATAATAGTTTCATCATCCTACTGAATTTAGTTCAAGTTTTGTTCTTAACCAATCAGTAATACTAAATATTCATATTTAAACATGTTACAAAACTTTAAAGTACTGAATATTTAAAAACAGACCCAGGCCATATCTATAGCCCCCACTCACATAAGTGAAAAATCTAGTTTGCTTTATTCTTCTACTCTCATATTCCCTCTAGATTGCCTTGTGCCATTTTTACTTCAATATTTTTGGGATTTTACTGTGGTATCCGGTCCCGTTCACTCGTCTGCCCATCCGTATGGCATCTGCTCTGGGCGAACGCACTGCCAAGTACCGCTGGTTTGCTGTGCTCTACCTTCTTGTGTGTTTTCTGCTGCTGCCTTGCCTTGTGTTCGGCTTCTCTCTGGCCGGATGGCAGGCCATGGTCGGCGTGGGTGCACCGTTCGCCGCGCTCACCATCTTCGTCCTCCTGGTCAACCTGATGCAGTCCCACAGTCCCACACACCTGCCGAAGACACTGCGCAGCTGGGACTTTCTCCCGCAGTGGATGCACTCTCTCAAACCACTCGACAAGCTCATTACCAAAACAACGGTGCTGTGCTGCAGCCCGGCTCGACTTAATGACCCAGATGTGCTTGTAGTGACTCCAGACACAACAAACATCAACCCAGAGTCAAAGAAACAAACCGAACAGTGGTATGACAACCCTGCCCTGTCCCTACCTGAGGAGATTTCCTCAGAGCCCAGAGTGTTTAGACTTAAAGGACTAGAAAGATGCAACAGCACGCCATTGTAGATTTGTAGTCTTTCCAAAATAAACCATTATGGTCTAAATGGCCAGTCTCAGATGTATTATCTATTCTAAAACTTAGTGAGCCGCCTATGTAGACAGCATATGCATTAATGTACCACCTTGTTTTGGCTCAATTCTGAGACAGCATCCGCATTCATGTAGAAGCTAATCTCACAATGCACTTCAACAAGCTCAATAAGAACAAATCTATTCAAGACGGCAGACAGATGTAATTAAAAATTGACTACTTTATCTGGTTTTTGTGTGTACTACATATTTTTATGCTTAGAGTTTACAGTGCATTCAGAAAGTATTCAGACCCCCCTTCACTTTTTTTTTTTTTTGAAATTTTATGCTGCAGCCTGACACTACAGTTGTTTAAATAATTTTTTTTTTCTCATTGATCTATACGCCGTACCTCAATGACAAAGTGAAAACAGAATTTTAGAAATGTAAATTAAAAAAAATAAAAATAAAAATTACATAAGTACTCAGTACTTAGTTGAAGCACCTTTGGCAGCAATTACAGCTGAGTGTTTTTGGGTATGACGAAACAAGCTTTACACACCTGGATTGATCAAAAAAAAAAAAAAAAAATCCCAGATCAGTGCAGTGTTGCAGTGAGGTTTGTCCTTCTGTAGGTTTCTCCCATCTGCACATATGATCATGGAGCTCAACTAGAGTGACCATCAGGTTCTTGGTCACCAGTCTAGACAAGGCCCTTCTCCATCAATTGCTCAGTTTGGCCAGGAGGCCAACTCTTGGAAGAGTCCTGGTTGTGCCAAACTTCTTCCATTTGAGAATTATGGAAGCCACTGTGCTCTTGGGAACCTTCAGTGCAGCAGAACTTTTTTTGTAGCCTTCCCCAGGTCTGTGCCTCGATACAATCCTGTCTCTGAGCTCTGCAGGCAGTTCCTTCAACCTCATGGCTTGGTTTTCACTCTGATATGCATTGTCAGCTGTGAAGCCTTTTATAGAGAGGTGTGTGCCTTTCCAAATCATGTCCAATCAATTTAATTTACCACAGGTGGACTCCAATCAAGGTGTAGAAACATCTCAGCAATGATCAAGAGAAATGGAAGGCACCTGAGCTAAATTTCAAGTGTAAATACTTATGTAAATGTGATATTTCAGTTTTTTCCTTTTAATAAATTTACAGACATTTCTAAAATTCTGTTTTCACTTTGTCATTACGAGGTACAGAGTGTAGATTAATGAGAAAAGCAATGTAAACAATTGTAGTATCAGGCTGCAACATAACAAAACTGAAAAAAGTGAAGGGTTCTGAATACTTTCTGAATGCACTGGATATATCCTAATTTAAATGCTGCATTTATTTGATCAAAATACGGTAAAAAACAGTAATATTGTGAAATACAATTTATTCCTGTGAATACTCCAGTCTTTACTTCAGTCTTCAGTGTCAAACGGTCCTTCAGAAATCATTCTGCTGATTTGCTGCTCAAGAAACATTTCTTCGAAATTTAAGGCAGTTCACTAGGTTTTGGAACAGATGCTCAGTTTTACATCTGGTGCTTTTCCAAATTCTAAATGCACTTTTTCAGCAAATCGGTCTAATTGTATTCACCATAATATTTTCACAATAGGTTCAGAGAATTATATGAAGCTTCAGCTCGAGGCCATTGTGTCTCTGAGGAATCTGAGTGAATGTCTTGTTGTTTTGTCCTGCAGTCATGCATGAATGTTTATTATCTGCAGCGCTATGTAAATCTCGCTGAATAAGCGGTTCGAAAGTCTGCATCGACAGACGGGATCTGTATGGCACAAACATAATAACTCAGGGCCATCCTATCATGCCATGTGTTATTAAATATACCGATATTAAAATGCAAATAGTTTGCTTTTTAATTTCCTTGCATAATGTCAATAAGAGAATGTACCACAAGGAGTATTATTGGAAAATAGTTTGTTTTAATTAAGTATTAAACTTTCTCCAGTGTTTTGTATTGAAGTTCATTTTAAAGCATATATTTACTTTCAGAATGTAAAAATTGCAAGAAAAGTGTTTTGATTTACGGAGTAGTATCCAACGAGAAACACACACACAAAAAAAGTATTTTTCATACTGTCAAAAACACATCATTATAGATAAATGATCAGGAACAGACCTGATAGTTTTAAAGATATACAAGCATGCATGTTATTTTGTGGTGTAAATGTTCTTCTATGTTGCAAATTCTGCATTGATTTAAAGATTTATTTGACAATAATGTAGCAAAACCTAAGTTGGTTGGCTGATCTTAACTAGTTTAAGCTGGTCTCCCAGTTTAAAAGTGCCCAAAACCCATTTAAAACCATCCAAGAGACCAGCTCAGACGGTTTGACATATTTGTTGTATAATGCATTCTGTTTCTCATGCTAATTTTTAAAGGTAGTATACGGTATATGTACATTGTGCAGTATTCAGTAAGCTCCATTCTGAAAACCAGATGGTGACGTAAATTCCCAGGTAGCACCTCATGCTAGGGTCGGTGTGACAGGCTGAACGCTAATTATCTGGAGACTGTGGAGATGACATTTCAGATGTTTTTATAGGCACATTGACTCACAGAAACGAACACAAACACACACGTAGACTGACATTGAGATGAATAGGAATGCTAACGGATAGCACACTCCGGGTGTCATGGACTTCCTTTGCTGATACTGCAGTTAATGGGTGGGTGTGTAAAAATCTAATTTAAATAGTTGCATGGCAGTGCCAGAAGGTGTGGAACATGCAGACCACATTAAGGAAATTTGAGGGCAGAGGGCAATTTTTTTTTTATTTAAATGATTGGCTTTGCTTTAATATTCAACTTAAAACAATTTTATGGTCATTTATGCTTTTCTGCTGCTTGATAACCATTACCTTCATTTCACTTTCAGATGTAAAAGAGCAGTCCGTTAAATAATTTTTATTAGAAACTTATATTGCATGCATTTTGCACATCATGAAGCTTGGGTAGATGAGCACATCTACAAGATGTAGATGAGTTTGTTTCTTCATTGGAAAAGATTTGAAGAAATTTAGCATTACAACATTTGCTCACCAGTGGATCCTCTGCAGTGAATGAGTGCCGTCAGAATGAGAGTCCAAACAACTGATAAAAATATTGCAATAATCCACAAGTAATCCACACGACTCCTGTCCATCAATTAATGTCTTGTAAAGTGAAAAGCTCTGTGTTTGTAAAAACAAATCCATCATTAAGACATTTTAACTTTAAACTGTCACTTCCAGCTAAAATATAAATCCATAATATTGTGTCCTCCAGTAAAAAGTCCATCCAAATGTCCTCTTGCATCATAATCCACCAACATATTTGTTTAAAACTGTAAACAGTGCTGATCTGTGCATATTTCTCTCCTGATTCGGACAAGACGACTTTTTCACTGCATGGAGAAAGCAACATTATAAAGTACTCATAATTAAGCAATGGTTTAAAGTTAAAACACCTTAATGATGGATTTGTTTCTTGTCGTAATGCTTTTATCAGCTGTTTTGACTCTCATTCTGACAGCACCCATTTACTGCAAAGGATCAATTGGTGAGCAAGTGATGTAATGCTGTTTGAAACAAACTCATCTACATCTTGGATGGACTATGGGCGAGTACATTTTTAGCAAACGTTCATTTTTGGGGGAATTATTCCTTTAAATATCCATGGGTCAGTTCTAAGGATGCAAATCCAACTCAAACATTTTCAATGAAAAATTATAGTTGAATCCACATCCAGGCTTAATCTGTGATCATAAATGGGGTCTGAACAATGGGTCTTTAGGTCAGGGAATCAAAGAGCTTATTTAAACCAAATGTTAGAGGGTTTTTCTTGGGAACAACGCAGAGAAACCTAATATGTTGAGGCTGCATTGTGTATTCATAGAAGTGAATGGAAGATTAAGTAGTATATGTGAAGGACGTAACACCGTTTTAATTAACTGTCTGCTTGCCCAGGTCTTATAATGTGAGTAATGTGACTTCTAGGTATGCGAATGAAAGCTCAAGATCGACTTCTGCCAAATGCAATGGAAATAATCAAGGTGAGAATGTACTAAATGATAGAAGTCTTTTCTGAGAGGATGAATTTGTGGGATTTTTTACATTTCTAGATAAATTTGTCACAGACCTTTGCTTATTAGATTATCTTTCCAAGTGAATCACAAACAGCGATAAGTCCTTGAACAAGCTGTAAGAGTCTCAAGCATCTCTTGGTGTCTGACTTTGTGATTTGCAGTCTTTTCATGGAAAGATCAGAGATACATTCCTGAGAGTGTTTCTGCTCGCCGCAACAACTCTGATGATAAAAGCTCAGAAGCCATGATAGAAAAACAAGTTTCTGATGAATCCCCTAGAAACGTCTCTGAAGAAAAACACAGCTGTTATCTTAAGATTACCTAAATGTATAAATGGGCAGAAAAGCCGAACAGACTCAAGGCTATTTAAAAAAAAAAAAAAAAAAAAAAAAAATATATATATATATATATATATATATATATATATATATGTGACAGTTATAAATTATATTTTGGCAATTATATACATAACATTTTCTTCATGAATAATGCATAATGTTAAAACATAAGAAAATAAAATACATGCACAGTATGTTTTTGGCAGATGCTTTTATTCAAAGAGATTTACAGAGCAGACAGACTATTTTGATCAGTATGTGACCTTGTAGCTATAGCCAGACCAAAAACTTTCACCTTCAATTACTCTGTAATGACATGCACTTTATTTGAAAGATAGTGATGTTTAATGCAGCATTTTTAACAGGGACGCCATAAAACACACTCACTTCTCTTCGCTAATGAGTGCTACTTTTGCCTCATAAATGTTAAGAGGGTTATGTAATCAGTGTTACGCTGAAATCATTTTCCCATACATCTAGTAAGAGAGGACAGGTGTTGTCTAACTACACACACACTGCTGCAGCATTCAAGTTTTGTTCCAAACTAAACAAGCTGTCTGCGTAGAGCCATTAAAGCTATGGCTTGTAGTCCATGTGTTGTAGCTTGAAAGTCATTTTTATGCCAGTGTACTCCTACTGTAAATGTTCACAAGCTTTTAGCTGATTTACATCTTTGATGACTCATCTTGCACTACACAGTATCTATTTTGACCAATCAAATGCTCTCTAGAATAAGAATCTCCCTCCAGCAAATACAACCTGCAAGTAGCAAATCATGTTACATGGATAGGATGTAAAACTAATTGGCTATTTAATTAATTTGATTTGTCCTTCCCAAACTTCCTGTTTCAAAAGGAAACAAGAAAAAACAGGGGAAAAAACTGCACTTGTTGACTGGTTTAGGAATGTTCTGGTCACTAAGATGTAGATAAAAGGTATGTGGCCAAATTCGCTTCAAGTCAGCATCAGATAATTCACAGACAATACCAAAAAAAGATACCAAAAAACAAGCTATTATAATAATTCAGTGTAGATTAAAAACAAACAAACAAAAAAAGACCTTTCCCCCCCGATATTTAGGTGCTGAGCATTTAATGTTGTATATTTAGTAAACATTTAAATTCAAAACATTTTATACAAACTTTCATTATTAAAAATTCAATAATCCATATTCACCTTTCAGACTTCACTTTCAAAATATTCAGTCTGTTTAAAAATACAACCTGTAATATTCGACAGACATTTATTTTTTTATTTAATTTTTTATTTTTTACATATTCGCTCCCACAAATTCAGTGGTTCAAATTGGGCAGAATATTCAATATTGCACATCCAGGAACTGCAGGAATAGCACTAGAGTGCCAATGCATAATCTCAATTTCCTGTATAAAAAAAGAAAGAAAAAAAAGAAGCGAAAAGGCAAAAAAAAAAAAAAAGTAAAATTTTATATAAAAAAAGTCAAATAACTGCTTTCTATTTAAATTCATTTAAAAATGTAAATTATTCCTGTGATCAAAGCTGAATTTTCAGCATCATTACTCCAGTCTTCAGTGTCACACGATCCTTCAGAAATCATTTTAATATGTTGATTTGCTGCTCAAGAAACATTTCTTATCATTATCAATGTTAAAAGCATTTGTGCTGCTTATTATTTTTGTGGAAACTACAATACATTTTATTTTAGGATTCGTTGATGAAGAGAAAGTTTAAAAGAATAGCATTTATTTGAAAGAAACTTGTAGCATTCTGAATGCCTTTACTGTCATTTTTGATCAATTTAACGCATCCTTTACTGAATACAAGTATTCATTTCTTTCAAAAACAAATGAACAAAAACCAGTAGGATAAAATAGAACATATTTGTATGATGCGCTGACGTTCTTCTCGCAGAGTGTTCTGAATTGGTCATTTTCAAGGTTCTATTTCTGTTAGAATGCTGCTTTAGAAGACAGCTGCCTATATAGACAACAGACAGCATGACAGCTTGCTAGGTTTTGGTACAGAGCCTATACAGCAACTCTGAGTTATATAACAGAGGGAAATGAGCTAAAGTTGCATGCAGGCCTTTAAATGATGCAATGTTCCCGTTCCTCTTCCTCACCATCACTCATTCTAATGAACACGCTGCTTGCGAACGCACACGACTCCATGCAAATGCATACGTGCATACTAACCAGTCCTCACTGCAAAGACTGTAAATTCGATTACGGTTCTAAACATGGACATAGAAATTAGCACCTGAAGGAACAAATTCGAATTTGTATATGAAACTAATATTTCACTGAAGGTAAAGGTAATATTTATCAGCCACTGGGTTGTATGTCACAGATGAGTGTGCATGTGAAATTTATCCAGAGAATAAACCACCATATTTGATATTCATTTAGTATTTTTTTGTAGGCTTACCAGGATAAGGCAATCTGAATTCTGATAATTTTTATGGGCATTCAGTCATTCAGCTGCTTTGAATCTCACAAAAGCAAGTTTATACCTGTCGCCATGCCATACGCTCTCTCTGTCATTTAGATTCATTTTGTAAATGCTGCTACTGCGTGTGAAGGTCTGTTTTGTGCATCTGGGCCTGTCCGTGTCGTGACAGTAGGTCACGGCTGAGTGTGTGTCTCTGTCATTTCAGCCTCATTTGCACTGTCACTAAACACACAACACTGTTTTTATTTGTCTGCTGTAAATGGTCCAGGCAATGGAAACAGCTCTGCTGGATACCAACCTGTGCTTTTTCCCCAAAAACACAAAATCAGTTTAGAAGATAGAGACTGAGTTGGATAAATTTGGACTTATTTTGATGACCATTATTTATGTTTTTCTAAAGATTTGCATAGGCGTGTAGTGAAAAACAAACAGTTATTAAGGGAATTAATTAAAAGAAAAGTACTTACCCTTAAGATGTAGATGAGTTTTGAGAAATGTAGCATTACATTTCTCACCAATGGATCCTCTGCAGTGAATGGGTGCCGTCAGAATGAGAGTCTAAACAGCTGATAAAAACATCACAATAATCCTCAACAAATCCACACCAATCCAGTCCATCAATGAACATCATAAGAAGCAAAATGTTGCATGTTTGAAATAAATAAATGCTGGTTTTATTTCATACCATGGCCAAGTTTGCTGAAGCTGCTTTATTGAGCTAAACATTAAACCAACTGTTCCTCAACTTTGTGAGACATAAGTAGATTCTTCCCTAACTTACCCAAAATACATGTTCTTGGCAGGATTTTTAAATAATTTATGTGCTTCAGGAACTATTAAATCCATCTCAGCAGGCTAATCAGAGATCATTTTTGTGGTTTAGCTAATCATAGTTGAGGTTTGGGTCTGTTTGCATGTTTTTTTTATTTTTTTTTATTTTATATTTTTTGAGTTGACCCATTAAATTGTGCTGTTCTCATCCAATATCTCTGAACCAAAAACTTGGTGCATGCCAATAAACTTGTATAGAGATGTTGTGCAAGCGCTCATGAATCAACTCACAGTCTCAGACTTGTTCAAGGCTACTCAGGACTCAAAAAAACAAAAAAAACATCTTTAGTTCTGTTGATAAATTAGGGGAATTTTGCTCTCTTTTTTTTTTTTTCACGTGAACTTAACCAGTTTGACACCATTTGTAAATTTAAGTTGTGTTATTATGCATTTAATGTTTATGGTGTCAGTGACTTAAAACACATTTGGAATCTGATATCACTGTGCAATAATAACCATGTGCTGTGGTTTCAGACTGAATTCGATACTTTGACACAAATGTTCTTCACATCTTAATTCCTCAGTTTGTTCGCTCTTGGAGTGAAAAGATTTTCAGCTCAAAGCCAATAAACATTCTGGACAGCCTGAACAGTTTGTTCCCGAGATGTTTTTGGTCTTTGTGTTACTAATCTTTTTGTATTTTTAACAACTGTTTTATAAGACTATTGTACAATAGTGTTCTGTGTTTGCAAACACAAGCTAGTGTGTATGTTTATTTGTTTATTTATCTGTGTTTGTATATGCCTGGATTCAGCATTGAAAGAGAGTCATTATTCAAAATAAAGTTAATTATTCTGTTTGCACGCAGCAAAATTACCAAATAGACTTCTGCATTTTGTGATGTGCACTGGTTGACTGTGTTACTCATCACCAGTGCTAGGCTGTTGTGGCTATTTGCCAGAATGTTGCTATGCAAGGTGTTCTCGCCAAAGTGTTCTGAGTGGTTTTTTAAAATGTTGCTAGGTTGTTCTGGGTAGTTGCTAGCGAGAATGCTCAAGTCTCTATTATCTCTAAAGAATAATGACAACAATATGGCATACTATTATTGAGGAATGACATACAAATACTTTACATACTTTACATCTCACAATTCCAAGTTTACGTCTCAATTCCAATCTCACAATTCCGAGTTTACATTTCACAATTTCGAGTTTATATCTCAGAATTCCGAATTTGTCTCAATCCTAATTTCACAATTCCAAGTTTACATTTCACAATTCCATGTTTACATCTCAATCCCAATCTCACAATTCCAAGTTTACATGTTACAATTCCAAATTTACATCTCACAATTCCAAGTTTACGTCTAAATCCCAATCTCACAAATCCAAGTTTACATCTCACAATTCTGAGTTTACGTCTCAATCCCAATCTCACAATTGCGTGTTTACATTTCACAGTTCTGAGTTTACATCTCATAATTCTAAGTTTAAGTCTTAATCCCAATCTCACAATTGCAAATTTACATTTTACGATTCAGAGTTTACATGTCAATCCCAAACTCACAATTCTGAGTTTGCATTTCACAATTCCGAGTTTATGTCTAAATCCCAATCTCAAAATTGCAAGTTTATATTTCATAATTTTGAGTTTACGTCTAAATCCCAATCTCAAAATTGCAAGTTTATATTTCATAATTTTGAGTTTACGTCTAAATCCCAATCTCAAAATTGCAAGTTTATATTTCACAATTCCGAGTTTATGTCTAAATCCCAATCTCAAAATTGCAAGTTTATATTTCATAATTTTGAGTTTACATGTT
This sequence comes from Onychostoma macrolepis, assembly GCF_012432095.1. Lineage (NCBI taxonomy): Eukaryota > Metazoa > Chordata > Actinopteri > Cypriniformes > Cyprinidae > Onychostoma > Onychostoma macrolepis. The sequence continues at coordinate 22,476,582 of NC_081168.1, read as the reverse complement.
ACAATTCTGATCTCACAATTTCGAGTTTGCTTTTCACAATTCTGTTCTTTTGTTTCTGCAACAGAACACAAAGAAATTACAATGTTGGATTTCACAATTCAGATTTTTTCCCCCTCAGAATTGCAAGTTTATTTTCCACAATTATGAATTTATATCTTGCAATTCTGATTTTTTTTCTCTCAAAATTGCCAAAATATGTCTGAATTGTGAGATTAACATGTTGCAATCACTAAAATTATTTCATTCATTTATTCATTGATTCTGTGGCAGAAACAGGCTTCCATATTAAAAACGCAAAAAAACAAAAACAAATCAATAAGTCAAATTATTTTACCCAGGTACATCCAGGTAACAACACACAGTATTAAAACAACAGCAACAGCAACTCTGAACTGGTTAATTTAGGTAAATGTAGTTTTTTCTTGTAGTGGAGTGGAGTAAACATGTGAAACAACTTATCCAGGATAGTACAAAAAATAAGATAAAATAATTTTTATGAAAACTCTTATTTTGTTAAAATTATGAACATTTTGCATATTCTGCAAGGGGCGAGTAAACTTATGAGCAGAACTGTATATTTATTTTGCTCCTGTTTCTCTCTTTCTGTCTTTTTCTTTCCTTTCTTGCATTTTCCTTGACTCTAACTCTTCTCTGGCTATTGTTTTCGGCTCCTCTCGACTGTGCGGGGGTCCTGATGCCATACGGGGTAAGAACATTGTGTTGAGCTGTGGGATCGTTTCACAGCAGCGGTGCTTCTTATTTACACTCTATCCAGCACTGCTGTGAGTGCAACCAAACGCAGAAACAAAACGGAGCTCTACTGGCCCTGGAGTTCATCCGTCTGCGAGAACAAACAGAAATTAAAGTCTCCCACTTCTCTATATCCTCTGCCTATGTTTGTGTTGGGCAGCTGCCAACACAGCGAGGGAGAATAATACAGTGATGTATTTCTTTAATTTGTAGAGTGTTAACATTTACTGTCACTTTTAACCGTCTCTGGCACACGAGGGACCCTGAATGCTGGAAATAAATAGGTTTTGTTCTTTCCTTCAGGGAAAATTGAACTTTCTCCATGAAAGGTTATCATCAAAGTTTAATATTTTGTGGGTTTTAAATATCTTATGCAGTTGTGTTTCATTGGTCCAAAATCCTACTGCATTTAACTAACTAAGTTCATATGGGATCCCAACAGGGTCACTCATATCAGCACTAGCTTCACACCAGATTTCAAGAATTCATTGGCTGAAAATCCTGGCCCAGGACGCTCAGGCCACTACCAGTTTGAGGTGAGTCTGCTTCTTTGCTGCCGAGAACTGCTGGGTAAAGCTTTTGACAGCGTCACCGAAGAGGCCGGTCTGTGACACGGGAGAATTCAGGAACTGTACCTTCTCCTGCTCCTTCATGTCGGCCAGACACAGCTAGAGATGGTGCTCCTGGACCACTAGCGTGGACATCGCATGACCCAGAGACTGTGCGGTCACCTTCGTCGCTCGCATCTCGAGGTCCGTCGCAGCACACAGTTCATGTAGAACCACTAGGTCGTGACCTCCCTCGTGCAGGTCTTTCAAGGCTTTGGCCTGGTGGACCTGCAGTAACGCCATGGCGTGGAGGGCAGAAGCTGCTTCCTCACAGACTCTATAAACACGGCCAGTTAGACATGACGAATGCTTACAGACCCGTGAGGGGAGACACGGGTCACCCCGCAGAGTGGTAGCGGCTGTTGGACACAGTTGCATCGAGTGGCTGTTGGACACCGCTCCACAGAGGGGATGCCCGCGTACCCCAAAGCGGCCCCACCATCGAGAGTGGTGAGGGTGGAGGAGCTACAAGATTTGTTTCGGGCAGTAAAAGATGCCTTCCACGATCTTGTGAGCTCCTCATGCACTTCCGGGAAGAATGGCACCGTAGGGGGGCGCTGAGAACGAGCGTGACCCCCACCGAGAAACCATCCACACAAGCCCGACTTTCTCAGCGGCCTGGGAAAGCATGGCCGTCATCTCTGGGTCTGGCTCGAACAACGCAACCACACCCGAAGGGGGCAACACAGCTGGGTCGTCATCCCCGGAGAGAGAGGGCTCGCCCTCTGATGCAGCGATAGACATCTGGTCGTCAGAGGGGACACCGAAGGAAATGTGTGGTGCACTCTGCAGAGGGCCCAGCGCGCTCCTTTGGCAGCTCCACCGGCAGCTCCACCTGCTACGGAGTGCTTGAGGGGTGAGAAACTCCACTTGGGGAAGCCCTCACTGTGATCCTCAAATCACCTCTGACTCCACCGGAAGCAGCGCCGCCCCGGGTGCCGGGACGAACGCTGGATCGCAGCAGAGGCAGAGGGACTCCACCGTGTTTGACATAGCGGAGTCTTTTATGCAACTCCGAGATGGTCATGTCCCCGCAAGGAAAACATGAACCATCCACGAAAGCTTCCTCAGCATGCTGAATACCCAGACACATGATCGTGCAGCGATCGTGACCATCCTGAGGCGCCAGGAAACAACCACACCCAGAAACGCACGGGTGAGAAGACTTTAAAAAGACGCGATCACCCGTGTTGCTCTTTTAGAGATGAGTTTGTTTCTTCATCAGAATAGGTTTGAAACAAGCGTTATTATGGATTATGATCTGGTATTTTGACCAGATAAAGGGAAAAAACATGGATTTTGGGTTAATTATTTAGGGAAGGAGCTACTTACGTCTTACAAAGCTGAAGAATGTGATTTAAAAACGTCAGCTTCAACAAACTTAAAAAGAAGGCCTTAAGTGACTTAAAGTGATTTGAAATAAAATAAAACAAGCATTTGTTTCTTATAAACATGCAGCTTTTCATTTTACAAGTTGTTAATTGATGGACTGGAGTGGTGTGGATTATTGTGATGTTTTTATCAGCTGTTTAGACTCTCATTCTGACGGCACCCATTAACTGCAGAGGATCCATTGGTGAGCAAGTGGTGTAATGCTACATTTCTCCAAATCTGCTCTGATGAAGAAACACACTCATCTACATTTTGTATGGCCTCAGGGTGAGTAAATGTTCAGCATAGTTTCATTTTTGGATGAACTATTCCTTTAAGACCCCAGTACTAAATTTGAAATCCTGCTCTGTTTTTTTCGTTCTGTGGCTCTCATGGATGTGCTGTCTACGACATATAAACAATAAGTTTTAATCGTCAAATTCATTTTTTGGCTCAAGCATAAAGGGGCGTGTTATGCATTGGCATCGGGCACATTGATTCCCAATGAGCCAATCGCACATGCTTATGCACTCAGACGAATGCATCAAGCACTTAATTGTTCATTGGTTGACTGTAACAAATGAAGTTTGGCTTAAGGCCATGGCGAGGGTCCAGGATAACAGCTAATAGCAGGATCTGCCGCAGGGGATTGTCAGATGTTTAGTCATCTGTTTCATTTACTGTTTTTATTAATTTCTCCTACCAATGATGATTACAGATGGAACTTAGTATTTAGTGTCAACCTGAAATATGTAATGCGATTTGATTTATTTACTACATAACCATAACAGTAAAGGTAATAATCATGCTGTCTAATCAGCATCTTGATATGCCACATTTGTGAGGTGGATGGAGTATCTCGGCTGAAGTGCAGAAGTGCTCACTTACACAGATTTAGACAGATTTGTGAACAATATTTGAGAGAAATAGGCCTTTTGTGTACATAGATCTTTGAGTTCAGCTCATGAAAAATGGGGGCAAAAACAAAAGTGTTGCATTTATAATTTTGTTCAGTACACGGTAGAAAACATTTTTTTTGAAGTTGAAAATAAAGATTATTGGAGAACAATTTGACAAGAAAATACTTAAATATTCATTGACTTCTTGTTTCTTTGTATTTACTTGTGAAGTTTACTAGCAATTTCTGAGTGAAATAGTTTCTAAATACTAGAAAGAAAAATACTGCAGTACCTTTTTTTTGACTGCAGTATTTTTACAAACTTTTGAAAACAACTACATTAAATGCATAACTTAATGTGATCTCTTCAGCACGGCATCATCTAGCAAAACGTATAAATGGAATTAACATTATGTTGCTTATTTGTTCTAAACCAGCTGGTTCACATTAAACAATGTTATTTCCCAAACCTACAGGTGAATCTCATCTAGAAGTCTCCCTCAGGGTCATAAAAATAATGAATTCTTGAATAAACATACTTAAAATTCCAAACTGTAAGTTCTTTTCTAAAAACATGCCAGTGACAGGTTTAATATTAATGCTCATATGGACTTGCGCAACATTCCAGGATGGCAGATGGGATGAACAGCGATTTTATGCTGGATTTCCTTGAAAATGTAAATTCCATGAGGGAGAGCATGGACCTTTGTGAGACATAAAGGTCAGTGAATGTCTTTAACTATGAACATGTGTGACAAGCTGTTTGCTGCATATAAGATTTGTAGAAATTTAGTATTACATCATTTGATCATCAAAGGATCCTCTGCAGTGAATGGGTGCCGTCAGAATGAGAGTTTTAATGTAACACTTATTGTAGTGAATTGTAGTTCACTATTAATTTAGTCTCTTTAAATCACATTCGTACTTCAGCATATTCAAATTCTTGTGCCTTTTGTTACAACATGTCAGAATCAATAGCATTTGCCATCAATAACATTAAATCTGAATGCGATTTGAGATTTTGGCGCTTCAGTGGAGAGGAAGATTTACATACCTTTATGCCAGGAACAGAATGAAATCACATGACTTCATAATATAGTCATGTGGGAGTTGGTGGTGTCTTGAGCTTGATAGCTGTGATTACTACTGATTGTCCTTGTATAGAAAAGAGCAGCTCAGAATTTCTTAAACACTGTGTTGATCGCAAGAAAAAAGTCATAGAGCAGGATGAAGGGATGTAAAGGCTACAAATTAAGTAAAATCACATTTGGGGAAATTATCAAATTAGAGAGAATATGCTAAATATGTTGTTTGTATTCCTGTAGGGCATTAAACACTCTGACATACAGAGGTCGTGATATAAGCAGACGTCTTATATAAAAGACATTTCAATGCTTTGATTTCCCTGGAGCCGTTTCTGTGATTGAGATATTGAAATGAAGGGGTTGATGGAGATGTGGGTGTCTCTAAACATCCTGTTCCTTGGACACGGCTGCCCTTAGTGCATGCAGCAATTCTCTGACCCTCGAATGCATCTAGTCTAATGTGTGATGGTCTTTATCAAACCGTATAAATGATGCACATGTCCCTGGTGGACAGCCTGATCTGCAGTAGCTATGCGGTATAACAACGTGCTGATGAAATCTGCAGAGAGAGGAATTTTAGAAGCAAGACCTTTAAAGATATGCATAATTTATGCTCGATGTGTTTACATTTGGAATACATCTGAGTGCAACGTGTGTGTGTGTGTCTCTGACCTTGAGAGCAGCTGTCAGGGGATTGAAGTGAAGTTCATATATAGTGTGTAGCTTCATGGGAAAGACAATGAAACTTATTTGAATTGAATTACTCATCGTGCAGGATGCATTTTCTACAGTTAAGTACATCCTAGTTTGCCTGCATGCATAAAGTATACTCATGACCCTGTCATATATATACATACAGCATATACACATAATGCGATATATAGCAAATTTTAATGGCCTGATTTCTTTATTCACAAAATGTTACTATATTATTGGCCAGCTATATAAAGTTGGATATAAAAGTATGTCCAACTTTATTCTCATACAGCAAATCTCCGTGATTGTTTATATGATCAGCTATATTATTATTAATCTCTAATCTGCTGAATGCGACTATAAAGTATGAATATATTAAAGGGCACTTATTATGTAAAATTCACTTTTACATGTTATTTGAACATACAGTAAATGTGTGTTGGCAGTGTACGTACACAACCACCCTATAATGATAAAAATCCACCCACTCCTTTTTTTTAATCCCCATAAATCATAAGCAGTGTCTCTGAACAAGCTGTTTGCAGAATCTGTAAAATGTGACATCACATTTTACAAGCCCCGCCCATGACAGTTGACGGACACTGCCCTGAGTGAGCCGCACACAATCCGCCATGTTTATCTTCACGATAAAGCATTTAATGCTAATCAAGTAAGAAATGCTGTCTTATTACAGCTATAGAAGTTATTCAGTCCAGAGCAGTGAGTGATTTTCTGATTTTATTTTATTGTTTGGGTCATATTAACAGCATAGACAGCAGTATAGGCACTGCATATTATGCTGCTGTCACTTAATGCACAGATCTAATATAAACGTGATTTCTTTCCCAGCTATTTAACTTCACAGACATAACCGACATTGTTTTAGCTCGTGAGTTTTTGACAAACTTGTCTGTATTTGACAGTTTAAGAAGCAATAAGACATGAAAGATAACTTAGTTTAATACTCACAGCCATTTTCTGTGTGTGCGCTCTGGATGTGTGTGCTCAGAAAACCTAATATCAGAAGTTTAAAGGGATAGTTCACCTAAAAAATGAAAATTCTATCATTAATTACTCACCCTCAGGTCGTTCCAAACTCGTAAGAACTTCGTTTATCTTCAGAACACAAATGAAGATATTTTTGAGGAATTCCGAGAGCTTTCTGACCCTCCATAGACAGCAAGGATACTACTATGATCAAAGTACAGAATCGTAGCAAGGACATCGCTAAAATAATCCATGTGACATCAGTAGTTCAACCATCATTTTACAAAGCTACAAGAATAATTTTTGTGCGCAAAGAAAACAAAAATAACAACTTTATTTAACAACTTTATCTTGATTTGTGTTCCGAAGATGGACGAATGTCTTACGGGTTTGGAACGACATGAGGTTTCTGAGGTATATCTGAGGTACTAGCTGTAAAGGCACAGCCCTATTCTGGAAAAGGGGGCAGGGAGCAGCAGCTCATTTGCATTTAAGGAGACATGCACGAAAGCAGCCTGTTTCTACTTCCACTCAAAACAGGCATTTTCAAAATGATATAATAAATGATCTGTGGGTATTTTGAGCTGAAACTTCACAGACACATTCTGGGGACACCTGAGATTTATACTACATATAAAAAGGGACATAATAGGTGTCCTTTAAAATATTATAAACATTAACCTCATGATTTTCTGTAAAGCTCTTTTGAAACAGCCTTTATTGTGAAAAGCGCTATACAAATAAATTTGAGTTGCCTTGAAACTCCTAGGGTGTTGTGGGTGGTTGCCAGAGTTTTGCTATGTGGTTGCTAAGGTCAGTGAAAAGTCCCAGGTTATGCACCAAAGTTTATAAAAACTAAAGTGTTAGGGATTTGATAATTAACCCAGTGTTTGAGAGAGAGTAATAATGATGCTTGCCTTTGGTAATAGGAACTACTAATAGGATCTGCCATATGGATGAAGACAGCATGAATTATTGAAGCCACTCCTTCACTTTCAGAAAAAAAGGTACACAAATGTCTCTGTACCATTTCAAAAGGTACTAATATGTATATTTATATACTAATATGTACTTTTAAAGTCCTAATGTGTACCTTTTAGTGGTAAATAAAATGTAACTACAAATAAAATGTAGTTTTTAGCTTTTGTATACCTTGTGATACCGCCCCATTGTGTTTGATTGTAAACTCAATGGACTTTCCTGAATTTAAATTGTTTTTATCAAGTGTCTGAATACAGACAGGTACAGACTTTATGTTCTAAACCTTTTCTCCATTTATATGAGAAAATCGATCAGGCCCGATCCACATGAAATGAACCGAACTTTAAGAGTACAGCTGATGTTGATCTGAGGTTGAATACAGCTTCAGGCCACTGAACGAGATTGTGTTTGTCTAAAACTCAGAGTTCTTTGCAGTTCTCTTCCATTTAACTTTTTTCCAGGTTTGTTATCTTGGTCTAAACTGAGCTGCAGACCCGAATCCAGAATATTTAACACAATGCTGAAATGTGCTTCACAACAACAACAACAACAAAAAAAAGATTTCGGCAAAATGACTGCCACAAACTGAAATAATCACTGAAAAAAGTTTTTATGCTTATGTTTTATGCTGTGTAAACATCAGTAAACATCAGACATCTTTTTTGCTAGTTAGTGCTGTTGGATGAGGCAAGCATCACTATCACTACTGCATACTAAGCAACACAAGCCTTATGTGAATATCAGGTTCAGATCAGGAAATTCTGGGACAATAATCAGCCAACTAGCAACCAAGCTCTAGATAAAGGAGGATTTTCTGGAGGATTTTAACTCAGGAACGTGAGTTCAGTTGTAACTGCCATACTTGCTTGATTTAAACATTTTAAAAAGTAAAAACAAAAGGCTGATTTGCATTTCGGCAGAGATGTTAATGGACACTCTTAAATGATGTTTATTTTACACTGGTATCCTTGGAGACCAGGAGCAGGGGAAGTAAAATATTTGAAAGGTCTCTGTAAGGTTCACTCACTGAATGATTTACTGTTTGTAGATTAGTTAATAGAAAACTTTGGCATCAGCATTATGCTGCTTATTTGAAACAGAGAGAGAGGATACAGATATGATTATGGGCACTCAAATTAATACTTTCATTCAGCAAAGATGCACTGAATTGATAAAAATTGACAGTAAAGATTTATAAGATTACAAAATATTTCTATTTTTGAAACACATATCTTTCTATTCATCAAAGAAACATTAGATGCAGAACTGTTTTCAACACTGATAATCAGAAATTGTTCTTGAGCAGCAAATCAGCATATTCAAATGCTGAAAATTCATTTTTGCATCACAGGAATAAATTACATTTTAAAATATATTCAAATAGATAATAGGTATTTTAAATTGTAATAATATTACTGTTTTGACCATATTTTTGATTGAATATATGCAGCCATGGTGAGATATTTCAAAAATATTTTATAACATTTCACCTGCCCCAGTGGGGCGGGTTCGGGTGGTTCCCCCCACTGCCAAAGGTCCAGAATTTAAGTCGTTTTTTTTTGTTTTTTTTTCCATGTGATTATTGTCATCATTGTTTAATCAATGCTTGTGACAAATATTCTGGGTTGCTGTTTCAAATTAATATGATACATTATTGTAGCTGGACGTATGTGTGTGTGCCGCGCGTGCAGTTCAGAGAGAGTTCTCGCAATACACTTTTCAAAGCAACGGTGAAGAAGCATCGCCTCTGAATGATGGGGGGTAGGGGTTATATACAGTATATATATATATATATATATATATATATATATATATATATATATATATATATATATATATATTAATTAAAAGGATTTCTATATTTTATCCACTCAATAGTCTACAATATAATAGCCATATAAACGTAGCGTAATTATAATAATAAAACATAGTGGGATATTCAGTGATATTGGCTGTGCAACTTCGAACTTCAAAGCAGAGCGCTTGAGGTAAATTATCTGCAAGAATACAGAGGTAAAAATTCAAAATGTGGAGGTTTGTTTTATAATATATGATAGACTGACAGTTAAGTAACACAACTAAGGGATCTGTTCGACTGAATATTATCACGATTTCAAATGTTACATTGCATTTATAGTTTAATAAACAAGTAGCCTAATATGTAGTCACTTACCATTTAGACGCAATATTGACGTTTTTGTTCTATTTCACCAACGAAAAAAGTTACAGAAGAAAAGCAACACTCAGCACGGTGTTTTGTTATTGAATGATTCATCATTTTGAACGAATCGTTTTAATGAATGACTCAATGATTCATTTATTAAGACGGTCACTTGCCGCCACCTATTGGAGGTTTAGTTTCATGTTTAAAAGTAGGCCATCGTCGTTGTTGTCGTTGTCGTTGTTTTTACATTTGTTTAAACATCAATCTCATAAATTATTTATTACAGTTGTAATCTTGCAGTGTAAATTATTTAATTTGATTGATAACAGCCCTTATTATTAAAACTGAATTTGATCAAATGTAAGAATTTGACATGAAAGATAAAGCTTAAAAAGATAAAGTAGCCTAGAAATAAATCATTTTTAACCTTTAATATTAGAATGATGTACCAACTGGGGTTCCTTACAGCATTAGTTGAGAGATATTTTTTGTACTGTACCTGATAGGCCACAACTTAATCAATATTGAATCAAATTGCGTCAATAAATGTTTTCTTTTTATTTATTTTTTAAATAAATGTATTGAAGCAAAATGTTTCTTGTCAGAATGCACCAAAATGCTTCATTTGGTTAAAATCATAAACATAGTCTCTTGGGGGACAATGCCCCAGACACCCCTACAACAAATTACTTCGTAAACATGTCACCTTTTTCAGCACTTTTGAGTTTGCAGGTCTGTAGTATTATTTACTATGATTTACCGTGTTTCTAGCATGATTTACCATGATTTAGCAATTGCTAGCAATTGTGTGAAGTGTCAGTACAAATGAAGTGATAAACTCTGTGAGAGTGTTATGTCTGTAGCGAGAGGCATTGACAGAGTCAAGAAATGATGATGAGAAGAATTATTATTAATTAATATTAATATTTCAGTAAAGTTCATTAAATCTATTCTGTTGTTAGTGTGGTCTTTAAACTTATGAACTGTGTATGGACTGACAAAGGTGTTACATGAGGAAGCAATTTGACAGCAATGCAGTAAATATTTTAGGTGCATCAAAAAGCGTGCTCGTTAAGATACCAGCAAACAAGCTAATCCAGCACAAATTAGTGCATAAAAGGTCACCGAAATGAAGTATTTGAACCTCATAATTAAATACAAAAGAAGGAGAAAAACTGCAAAAAGGTCCACTTTTTGAAAAAAAGAACCCCCCCTTTCAATAGGCTGGCTACGGACCTGCATTTGCATGTGTCTCATATTTGATTGCATCATAGCATCATCATTGATTCTTTTACTCCGATTTGTTTTCCACATATGATCTTCAGGACTGAATGTCAATAGTGAAAATATATAAATATATATTCTTGCTGCTTGTATGGACAAAGTATACCATGTGTGTCAGGTCAAGTATGTTGTTTTGATGGGCTGCGCTCCAAAGTTATTTTTGACTAGTGGTTTGACTTGATGGATTTGTTGTTTTGAGAAATTACAGTTGCTCATGAAGAATCAGAGAAGACACGTTTAAATATAGGTACATGAAATTGAATTGTGAAAATATGTGAATGGCAAACACATTTAGCTTTAGTCAGCACTCTGACACTAGTGTGAGATCAACAAACTGTGGGTTACATCCGTACCATATACATGTCCTCTGATGAGTCACTACTGGAATGTGTAAGCTACATTTATTAAAAAAGGGAGTGCAATGAACTGGAGTCCCACTGGTGTATTTACATTGCAAGGGTCAAATCCACTGCATTTTGTAGCATTTTATGTCTTATATAAGCCATTCAAAGGTTGGTAAAGGTTTCTTGCACCACAAACTTGATTTGCTTTGACACGACCTCTGTATCCTCTCTCTGAACTGAAGCACTGAACAGGCTCCTTTTTCTACATTTTTAAGACTTATATATGTAAATGGCCTCAGTTATGACTTGCTAACCTCTTTGCATGTGAAATGAGTAATATTGTTTACAGACGCTTTATCTGCTCCATCAACGTCTTTGCAAAGCTGCATCATATTATGATGGATTCATAAAACTAACATATTAATAACACACTACTGCTTATATTGTTAAGATCAGCCTGAAATTATCATGGATCTTATTCAAAGTTAAAACTATATACTTCTGTTACATATTTAAAGTTAAATATTTTGCTGGTTCTATACAAACTATGTTAGTATTTTCTTTCTTTTGTTGTTTAGGAATAATAGCATTTGTGTGTGTGTGTGTGTATTTTATGTGTTTTCACATAAAGCAACAATATGACAATCCATTAAAGGGGTCATCGGATGCCCATTTTGCACAAGTTGATAGGATTCTTTAGGGTCTTAATTAAAAGTCTATAACATACTTTGGTTAAAATTTCTCAATGGTAGTGTAAAAAAACATTTGTTTTTACCCTGTCAAAATCAGCTCTGTTTTCAGCAAGCTGTTTTTTAGTCCATGTTGCTTTAAATGCTAATGACTCTGCTGGCCCCGCCCCTCTCTTCCCTGGGGTAACAAGCAGTACTGTTTACTTTAGCCGTGAAACTGGCTAACTAGCACATTATAGACCCTTTTTCTGTTAGTAAACAATGTGACGTTTTTCTGTGGAGCTGGAGGCAGAAAGATTCCACTGACCGCTTCACTAACGCTAGCTATGAAGTTTTTTTAACAATGGCTGGAGAAAATCCGATTTTACCTGCATATTTAAGGTCACTCACTGTGCAGGACCATTATTGTTATTTAAATAAGTTAACTTTAACGGACAAAGTCAGATTGGCCGACCCTATGCTCATGGATGGACGATCTGACATGATTACCTCCGATTGAGTGACTCGAGTCGCATATAACGTTAGAGAAACCTAACGAGTAGTAAAGAGAAACTCACCTGTGTCTATCTAGTCATGAAGATGTAGATTTCAACTTCAGCAGATTTCATCACAATTACAGATGATTAAGCATATACATCGTCAGTTTGATGTTTTACACACATGCACACAGACATTATTTCATAGTTGTGAGTTGCATAAGAAATCTTTAGACACGTAACACAAACCATAATCCATAACAACAAAAGACAATACTTTATTTAACCTTTTCTGATAAGAAGTGTGCGCTGCAAACGCAGCATTTCTGAAGATAGCTTCTGTCCAGTCCTCTCGTTTTATCGCGTTTAACCACAGCTGTTGTCGGTTTTTTGTCCGGCAGTGGCAGCAGGTATGCGTTAAAATTTCAAATTGGAGCCTGTACTACATAGATTCTTGCATCCAACATCACAACAAGATGATATTTTAAGCTCCTTATGTAGCCGAATCTGCGCTGGTTTGAATGGGCCGCCTCCAGTTTTCCGTTTGTTTTGCCTCCAGCTAGCGCGGTGACGTAATCGTGACGTCGGCGCAAAAAGGGTCTATTAGGAAAGGCGATTTGTAAAGATTCATAAAAAAACCTTATGCTCACTTCTTCTGTAGGTGAGGCTGGATCACGAATGATTCACACGAACATAGGCAGATCGAGGATCGGCGCATTCACTTCAAAGCGAAAGTAACCTTAATCCTCTGTGTCTTCAGCGGCTCAGATGTCGGGAGTAAATGACTACTGCTATATTCATTATTACATCCAACAACAAAACACCTCAATCACTTAATCAGAGACATTCTTGTCTTCCCCTGCACCGGAGTCTGCGGACAGCTCTCAGCTCACTCAGGGCGGGTCTAAGGTAAGATGTCCTTGTCAATCAACTATCGTGGGAGGTCTGTGCAGAACTACATCATTCTGACAGGAATCTCACAACAGCCTGATTTGAGAAAGAGGATTTAAAATAGGGAATAAAAAAAAAAAAAACCACTGGGTGGATTTTTATCATTACAGGATGGATGAGTACACACACTTCCAACACACTTTCAAACAACTTGTAAAGTGAATTTTGCATAATTATTAAATATTATTATTTGCATTAATTCATTTTTCATAATCTTTTTTTTCAATTTTTTATTTATTTAAATGTTTGATTTATTTACATTTTTATCTAAATTTATTTATTTTATTTTTTTATTTAGTAGCTATGTTTAATAAGCGGGAAAAAGCAAAGTCTGGTGGTCATAAGTCCATTCAGTTTGAAACAATACCTTCATTTTCTTAATGAATTAACATTTAAATATTTAAATGAAAGTTCACATTAGATGTATGTACTGTAGATTGAGTATATTAAGTTGTCTATTTTTTCTCTCCTGGTATTTAAACAGAGGCAGTAAAATGGCAAATATAGTGAGTGTTTTTAGGCTGATTCTCTTCTTTCTTAGTGTGGGCATTTGTTTGGTTTTAGAGCGAGAGTCACTGACTGCCTTCACTAAAATATGAGCCTGTAATCCAGTGCAGCTCTAAACTCCATTCAAAGCACAACTGACTCTTTTTAATTAAAGCTCAGGCCTTCAGAGGGAGTCAGAGGCCGATGAAGTGTCGTCTTTTCTCAACGCAGCCCTTAAATCTCGCTGTGCGGCTGCACTCAGTCAGTCCCTAGTACAATTAAATCTGACTGCCTGGCCTTCCCAACAGAACTAATTTTGGAGATGAATACTAATTAAAACAAGGAACAGTAGTATTAGACCCTATTTAGCAGAGCATGCTTAGTGTTGCCAGCTGACTCAGTGTGTAGCCTATCAAATCAGACTATTTTATGGGTGAGTTCAGGTGAAGTTTTAGTGGCACAAAGCAACACCTCTGACCATTTTTTGACTCTTTTCTAATGCAGATCAATCTTCAGGCCAATTCCAGAGGAAAATGTTACTGCACAGAGATTGCTCTTTCATAGTTCACGACACTTATATGGTCATCAGGGCCATGCACTGATGACCATATAAGAAGACAATGACAAATGTTTAGAATATTTGGACATTTATTTTCTTTTATGTAATAACTTTATTGTATTTGTATGTATCTATGTATTAATTCATTTATGAATTTATTAACTATAATTTTGTATTCATTTATTTATTTATTTATTTTTATTTATTAAATGTACGGTGGCCCAGTAGTGCACAACAAAACAGAAACAAGCCACAACCCACAATTTCATTATGTTGTGGCTTGTTTCTGTTGTGCTGTGCTAATTTCATTGTGTTGCAGCTTGTTTCCGTTGTGTTGTGGATTGTTTCTGTTGTGTTGTGACTTTTTTCCATTGTGTTGTTGCTTGTTTCCATGGTGTTGTGCTAATTCCATTGTGTTGCGATTTGTTTCTGTTGTGTTGTGGCTTGTTTCTGTTGTGTTGTGCTAATTTCTTGTTTCCATTATGTTGTGGAGATTTTGTTGTGCACTACTGGGCCACCATATAAATGACGTGTCTATTATAAACATTCAATTCAATTCACGTTTATTTGTATAGCACTTTTCACGATACAAATCGTTGCAAAGCAGCTTTACAGAAAATTAAAGATTCTACAATATATTAGTAGTAGCTTATCAGTGGTGGCAAGTTGATGTACATATGGCAGAAATGTACGATAAAAAACTGTTAATGACGTAATCAAACACTATTAACAGCAAGGATTATATGTTGCAATCAAATTTACAGCAAAATTTGGTAGTTCTGTATATTGTTTCAGGGTTGGCATAAACATTTGACCTAGTGCACTCAAATATGTCTATCCTACGGAACTGTGCTTAATGCATATTAGTAGCGCATTTCTTTTGCAGATTTGCCCACCCTTAAACAGCAGCACAGCCCCTGATTCGAGCGGGAGATTAGAATACCGATGACAGTTAGCATTAGCGGCTCCAGATCCTGCTTCACTCCTCCATCTGTTGTGCGTCAGCGTCATCTCTGCCGTGGCGCTTGGGCTGGATTAGGTATGCCCGTGCACATCCTGTCAATTAAAATACGATTAGGAATAATGAGAAAAGGTGTCCCTGTTTTGACTCAAAATGACAAGCAGGTGAAAAACGGATCGTTTAGGAGAAACTGACAGATTAATTTTGGCAGCTGTTCTCGCGATCCTGGGTTTGCATTCTGCACACACCCTATGGGATAAATCCATATCCGTCATTATTCTGTGTTCCAGAGCACTTAAATATTGAACCATCTCTCATGGCGTTCCTTAATGAAAAAACAACGGGCAATCACACAAACGGGCTTTCCAAGAGTCTGGAGCCATTACGGAAATGTCTAAATGTGAAATGTTCTGAGTGCATGATTGCTTAAAGTTGCTCTTTCCTCAGATGTGCAATTGTAAGACTTGTTTGCTTCTTGCAGTGAATTAAAAAAAAAAAAAAAAAAAAAATTCTGTAGAACACACAACAGAAGAGCACCGATCATTCGATTTTTGTGAAGGAAATATCAGTTGAGCTGATCACTTCTATGACTGTTGAAGGTGGTTGCCAGGGCCTTGCTAGGGTGTTGTGAGTGGCATATAACAAGTTATGCACTTTTTGGGTAGATTCTAGGAACCTTACAGGCATGGGTTTGAACATTTGTGAGGTCTGGGGTGGGGTTAAGAATTGTGCTAACCCCTACATAAAGCCTACAACTTATTATATACACTAAACACATTAAAAGAGACAGACATGTAGATGTTTGTGAAAGATGTTTTCTCTGTTTTGGAGGGATGAACATTGTTAAATTAGATCATATTTATTGCATCAAAATTTGGTGGATAAAAATTTGGCAGGGGGTCGAAAATGGGGACAACACTGGCCTATTAAAAAGAAAAGTTAAAATATTTTGCTAATAAGATAAGATAAAGATATCGCTAACCTTAAACTGCAACTTCCCACTTTATTAACTTTCTAGAGTGTCAAATTAAGTGGAAAATACAAGTCTAAAGACGCTTATAATACCTGGAGCTGGCAACACGGCGGAGGCTGCACCCGTTCCTTCACTCACAACTCTCACAAGCCTCCTTTACGCCGCCAGCGTCTCGCAGAGATAATTTTCATTCCACGCACGCTTAACATTCTTGAAAACTTTTAAAGTTAGTTTTAAAAAGCAAATTAGTCATTCAGACAACAAATTTTATTTTTGAACATGAAAAAATGACAGATCTGGACCTGGGTGACCTCTTAGCTGGCTCCAAAGAGTCCACCTTAGTACTTACACTTATGCTACTTAGCCTACTTACATATTTATGTATAACAATTTTTTTTTTAAAAGTACGTAAGGTTCATAACTACATATAATTTCCTTCCTTATAGGAAAAAGACAAAAAAAAAAAAAGTTTATATATATATATATATATATATATGTATATATATATATATATATATATTTTTTTTTTTTTTTTTAGAAATTTGGCCCTGACTACAAGTTTTCTAGTTTTTACTACATATGGATGCAAGTTTTTAGTGTGAACCTTTATAGATTATGGGGTCACTGACAGCCTTCCTCCCATACCCATTCATAAACTTGGACATACAGTAACTCTGTTTCTGCTGCAGACTGTTTTTCACCTTTAGGGGTTTGCTGAAATCTCTAACACCAAGTATGAACATTAGTAATGCTAATGATGCTCGCTTCAGCACTGCAATGCAGTAAACGCTCTTCTGGGATTCTTCTTCTGCCAGATCAGTGCTGTGTATGGTCACAAAACACAGCATGTACCTTTTTCAAAAGAGTACAGGCAGTATCTGAACATTGTCTGTCGTGTAAATCCAAGTGTAACTGACAATATGAGTCAGATATTCTGTATTTAATCAGTTCATTTGCAAACAGCAGAACTTGGTGATGGGATGCAGGTACCACCAAATGGTTTTCCATGACTTCTGTCAGGATACCAGATATTTGGGTCAGATGCTGCTTGCTGGGGCGGCCAAAATATCTGAACAATCATGAGAATCCAAAGCAAAATGTCAGTCAACAAGAAGAGTCTGATGGTTCACCGATCAACACCAGAACTGAAGGAATAAGAAAGTTTTGTGCTTTGGCTCATGTTGAAGTGACTAATTTGGAAGTCAACTTGGTGAATTAGGCCTTGAGGAACAATCGTGTTGGGATCAGCCAGTCCTGTGATACCTTATGGCAGGCCACTCGATTTCGGCCATATTTAGAGTTTGAGCAGCACGACATCTGGAGCTCATTTGGTTCTTTTAAAAGTTCACAATAGCTTGTTGTTTATCTGGTATGTTTATCTGATTGCTTCAGACTGAAGACAGCTCAGAGAACATTAGTACATAGTGATCTATTTCGATCACTTCAGTTTGTTTTATCCACCTTTGGTCTCATTTGTTGTCATAAATGCAGGGATACTGAAATTGCTGAAGGCGCAGAATTCTTCACATCTTGTCTGTAGCTCTTTCTCAGGTGATTTAAAGAGAACAACACATTTTTATAATTATTGATCAATGTTTATTTGTAAGAAAGATCAGAAAGGTTAAATGTATCCATATGTGCAATCCAGATGTGTCCAGATTCAGTAGGCTATTCATTTCTAAACGGAGTAAAACACTGTAAAAGCTGTAAATATAGCAGATTATCAGATTACTGGTTAAGGAAAAAGTTCAAGCATTCAAAACTTTGAGGTCAGGAATATATATATATATATATATATATATATATATACATCCTAATATGCAGGAACACCACTCTGGAGGAACACTGCACGATTTTAGCAACCCTATAAGATCACTGCACTTTAGCAGTTGTAGTTTTTATGTGTGCTGAAAAAAAGAGGAAGCGGCGAAAGAGGAAGGCATAAGAGCGTTTATGTTTTAGCGCCATGTCGTGTTGATTTCATGTTGCATTTTATTGGTTGGTCGGTAAATGTGGATCATAGCAGCAAACACACTGTGCGATGATCATGCTGAATTTCTGACACTGTCAGAAAATGATCGTATAGGCTATCTTTGGTTGCAAGACCGTGACAATGGCTGTCTTTGAACCTCTCTCACTGTACGACACAGGACTACCAATTAGGAGCCACGATCACAGAAATGCCACGATTGTTTCACAATGCCAATCTTTCGTCTGGGACAGCCGAAATTCGTGCAGTGTGTTTTGGGCTTTACGACAGTTCGCAGAAGTTAGAGATTACGGTTTATAAAGTTTTAAATATGGATATTTTTCTTACACAAACACATCGCTTCACTTCAGGAGGCCTTTATTAATCCCGTGGAGCACTTTTTATGATGGATTTATGCACTTCATTTTGCTTCAAAATCTTGACGACTATTCACTGCCATTATAAAGCTTGGAAGAGCCAGGGCATTTTTAAAATATAACTCTGATTGTATTCGTCTGAAAGAAGAAAGTCATGTACATCTAGGATGGCTTGAGGGTGAGTAAATTGGTTCACTTTCATTTTGGGGTGAACTATCCCTTTAAGATTGGTTTTTGTCAATCTGATCACAAGTGGATGATGCTAAATGGGATTTGAAATGTTTTGAACTTGTCCACTTTTGACCAGTTCCAGAGATAGTCAAAAACACATTCAACCAGATTGCTTTCATAGTGTAGGCACTGATGTGGTCGAATATGTTCAAATAGCCACCAAATACCACCACCTTTCTGTCTACTGAACTAATTCTTAAACATTACGGGATGTGTTGCTGAAGCGCGCTAGCCCTTGCTGGCTGAAATCTTAAGTTTGGTTTGAGGGAGAAAAAAGTGTAAAAAGCACAGCCCTGAATGATTTACAAACCCACAGCGTTCGTCGTAGTTTGAGGTTACCACAGCAGAAACAAAAGCTGCTGCTCTGCACATAGTTTTCAGTTGTCTTCTTTCACATTTATAAGTAAATTGCACAAACTTATTTGGCAATATTAGATTAAAAGATCAGAAAAAGCTATTTCATACACTTGACTATAGACCCTCCCCGCAAAGAAATCAGGAAAGCGGTAAAAAGTGATGGATCCACCTCGTCTGCTTGTGATCTGATTGACCAAGTCTTAATACCAGGCATAAACAGGGCCTGAGAAGCCAACCCCAATTTCCTTTTCAGGAATAAAATAAAGAAAGAAGGAAGATATAATGGTTTCTGTAATGAACAAGTGCAAGTAAATTTATATTCATTTTGCATTCTTCCAAAAACCCGCAGACGGCAGTAGTGCAGGAAGTGAAGGTAAATTCCAGCTGTATGTCTTTTAAACTGTCAGCCCCAGCCGGTACCAGAGCGATATATAATTCATATATCTGCCAGGCTTATGGCTTTAATGTATTCTGATTCTGACCGCCTGGAATCTTCCACACAACCAAAGCATGGTACATGACATTGGGGCGAACCGTTCTGTCAGCGTTGTGCCAGGTTGTTATCACCAGCAAAGATGGCTGCTTAAATGTTGCATAATTCATGTCCGCCGGGTCCAGCATCGTAATGAATTCTGCCTTTAAACATCAATTCTGTAAAACCCGAGAGTAAAAGTTAATTTTACAACAGCTGCCTGGTACTCTGGAGGAAATGGTGTCATGATGAGATGAATGTGCTGAAGTCTGAAGTGGAATGATGTTTGTTTGAAAGTCAGTGTGGTTGTTTGTGACTTCCCTCGATAATTCTCAAGACGCAGACTTTTGGAAGGTCAGTTAATAGTAAATATAACTTGTCAGTGTCAATGAGCATCGAATTATTTATTTATGTGTTTTACTTATTTATTTGTTTTTAGAAAAACACATTGTTTTCCTGTAACCTGATGCTTATCATAGGGAATTCTCACTGAATTCTCTGCAGAATATAGTACATACTTTATTTTTGGTTAGTAATTTATTTTTGTTAGAATTGCACATGCATCCCTGTAAAATGAAATGATCAATAAGTCATGGCAGCATTTTTTCAATTCCTTTTTTTTTTTTTTAATTAATTTTATGTTATACAAGATTCAACTAATTTTTTTTAAAGCCAGTTTAATATAATTTCATTTTAAATGACTTGTACAGTCGATTTGATTAGACTTACATAAAAAATTAAGTTCAATTGCTGCCTTCAATTTTTAAGTACACTGAAACAATTTGGTGGAGAAACAGTTTTCACTCTGAAAGCGCTAGTAAGTTTCACAAACAATTACAAAAAAACAAAACAAAAAAAAACAGCAATGAAATACACAGAAGTAAATGTGAAATTTTGTAGAAAATCTGAAATAGTATTTTCTTGTAAAACATACTATAATCATTTTTGTTTTATTTACAACTTAGAAAACAACATCCTATTGTACAGTGGCATCCAAAAGTCTGAGAGTGCTAGGCATATTTATAATTTAATACACCATTATAGCATTTATTAATATTTTGAATTAGCTTTTATTTTCATATTTTCATATTTCATATTAATTTCAGTTCAATTTTTGTTTGTTTTTACTAGTTTTTAATATTTCTATTAGGCTTTACTTTTCCCAAATTTAATTTATTTTTATTCCAGTTTCGTTTCACTTCTGTCCATATTCAAATCTATTTTCATATGTAATTTTTTTGCTGGTAATTAAAATTTCTTTGTTTAGGTTTTAGTCATTTTGTGCTTTCTTCATTTTTTAAAATGTCTATTTAGCTTTATTTTTCCACATTTTTAGTTATTTTAGGGCTTTATTATAATTATTATATTTTTATAATTCATTTAATACTGTATGTCTATTCAGCATTAATTCATTTTTATTCCAGATTTTGTTTCAAACTTGTTTTATTTCATCTTTTATTATTATTATTATTTTTACAGTATAGCTGGAAATTTGAAGATGAAACAGGTGAATTTCATACCGTTTTTTTTTTAAAGCTTTTTAATCTTTATTTTAAGCTAACAACTTACAATACAATCACCTAGCAACCACATAGCAACACCATGGAAACCATTCTAACACCCTAACATTGTGGCAACAAATAGTGAACCTCACATTTTGTGATTTTAGATTCATTAAAGGGTTAGTTCACCAAAAAATGAAAATTAGCCCATGTTTTCCTGACCCTCAAAGAATCCTAGGTGTATTAGACTTATGACAGTTAGTGAAGGTGAGAGAAAAGTGCTTATAATGTTTTAAATATGGATATTTTTCTTACAAAAACACATTGATTCGCTACAAGAGGCCTTTATACACCCCCCGGAGTCGTGTGAGGCCGCCTACTGCAATTCTAACGCTTGGAAGAGCAAGGCTAATTTTGAATATAACTCTGATTGGATTCGTCTGAAAGAAGAAAGTAATATACATAGGATGCCTTGAGGGTGAGTAAAACATGGGCTAATTTTAATTTTTGGGTGAACTAACCCTTTAAATGATGTTTATTTGTTCTGTAATCTAAAAGAGCAGTTTTGTGTGTGTGTGTGTCTGTGTGTGTCTCCAGGGGTTAACTTGGGCCGGAATGATTCTCTCTTTCTCTCAGACATTTGTTCCAACTGGCTTTCCAGCCCACTCTCTCCGTTCCAGTGAAATCACAAAATAAAAAGAAACCAAAATACTCCTACATTTGTAATATACAGTCACCGATGCCCATGATTACATGATATCAGCATAGAAATTGTGTTTCTTTGGGATGGTACAGGTCATGCCATATCTTGTTTAAGGCACCATGAATTATCACCAGAGTCTGGATGTAACACATGTGTACCCCCGGGCTATTATTGTTAACTATAACTAAAATAAAATATAAATATTAGATGATGAAAAATTTACACTAAATGGGAATTAGAAATGCTGTCTTGGCAGCTAACTAAAGTTGAAACAGTAAAGTTAACTGGAAATAAATAAAAGACGGAAATAAATTAAACCTATTTAACAAAATTCTTAAAATGACTAAAACCTGTAACATGATTTCTAAAAATCTAACTAAAGTAAAAATGAACACTGAAAATACATGAATAAAGCTCATTCAAAATATTAATAAAAATAATAGTATAAATAATACTAAAATAACACTGATTAATGTCCGGTTTCAAGTTTTAGTATGTGTTTTCCCATTTCTCTCTTCCTGCATGGCCATGCATGAGTTGTTGATGAAGTTATTGGTAACACTTTAGTATTTGGACCAATTCTCACTATTAACTTGTTGCCTATTAGCATGCATATTACTAGCATATTGGCTGTTTATTAATATTTATAAAGCACATATTCTGCATGATGACCATATTTTAGATCCCTTCACCCAACCCCATACCTAAACTTAACAACTACCTTAGGAGTTTATTGAGGCAAAAGTTGTTGTTAATAGTTTTGTTAATCATAGTTAATCATAAGAACTGGTCCCTAAACTAAGTTCTTTCATGTCTGTAATTTCAGCTTTACAGAATGAGAGAACAACTCGTGACTGTTCATATTAAACTCTTCTAATATTGACTTTGGTTGGGACAGTTTTGCCTCAGGACTTTCTCTCATTTGGTGTTTTATCTATCATGTTTAATCACAAATCATCTGATGGGGAAGGTGTTTTTGTTTAATTAGACTGATAATTCAGGTGTCGTGTGTCGATGTAGCATGTGTTGTGAAAGACTTTGGCAAACAAAATTTAAAATGTAAATGTTTAAGTACTGTCTAAGTAGCTCAATTTATAAAACATATTTATACAATTTTTAGGGCATCCTGCAGAACAAGAACATTATGACCCCAAATTAAACCTTACAAAGGAGAAACTTTGACAGAAAACTTTGGCTTGTAAGTACCGTATTGTCCCGAATATAAGACGACCCTGATTATAAGACGACCCCCCTTTTTCCAGATGTACCTGTTGGAAAAAGGCTTTTTGAAAACCAAATCTTGTTTTGTTTTTGTTTTTTTCTCTCTCTGTAAAACACATTTATTCTTAAATTATTTTCATATTGCATATTTTTCCAATTCAAATTTTTGTTTTGAAAGTATGGTAAATACTGGTCAAATGTATCAACAATGACACTGGAAAATTTTGATAAACCATTGAAATAACAGGTAGCCCATCTGAATTATGTAACAATTAGGCTATCCAACTCATAGAAGCCTACCAAAATGTTATTATCAGTAGACGTGAAATCTTATTGTAGTCTTCAAATCTGGGTACTGTCTTATGTTTTAAAATCACTTACAGAGGAAGTTTGGTCCCATCAGGCTAACATGACAGTCACGATCATGCTGCTGTAAGCTTTTCTTTTTCATTTGTTTTCATTCGCGATCTTTACAACACACATTACATTACATATTTCATGGCACACTCGGTTTATGCGTTTTTGGCGCCACCTATTGTTGTGGGTGTATTATTGACATGTCAAAGTCTAGACCCTGAATATAAGACGAACGCGTTTTTTCAGATGTATTTCCAAGGAAAAAACATCGTCTTATACTCGGGTCAATACGGTAAGTACTTAAACTTTTCTTCTAATTATTATTTTTTAATATTTCTATTTTGATTCATTTATTTTTTTTATACCAGTTTAATTGCGCTTCTTGCCAAATTTAAAATAAAATTAAAAAACAAAACAAAGTTAATAAGTTAATATTTCTATTTAGCTTTATTTATTTTTCTAGATTTAGTAAGTAAATCAATAATTTTGTAAATAAAAGAAGTTAAATAAACTTATTTTATTTCAGTTTCCAATGCAACATGTCTATTTTTTTAAGTTATTTATGTTTTTCATCTAATATTTATTTTATTTCAGCTTTGTTAATAAAGGTTATTTTATTTATTTGTTTGTTTGTTTATTTGCTTAAAATGTTTGTTTGTTTAAAATGCTGGGTTAAATACAACCCAGTGCTGTGTATATATTGGACAGAACACATGCTGGGTTGTTTTCAACCAACAGTTGGGTTAAATGTTTAAGCCAACCTTCTGGTCAGTAACCCTAAACAACCCAATCGCTGGGTTCGTCCATATTTTACCCAGCACTGGTTTGTATTTAACCCAGCATTTTTTAGAGTGTAGTTAGTTAGTAGTCTCAACCTCAGACGTCACGCCCACGGAATGTTGGCTAAACGTCTGATGCATATGTCACAGTTATCTGGAAACACTTCAGGAGTTTCAAAGTCGTCATCAGATTAGTTAGATTATACAGAATTTCAGGGAGATGTGTGTGTCGCATTCTTTAGCTTTCCACCTGGAAACAAAGATGCTGTGATGCAAAGAATTCCCTCATCAAAGAAGAAAGCTGCCGTGTTTACAGCTGTGACGACGAGCGCTTATCAGTATCAACTAAGCTCTGGATTTTCAAAAGTATGTCAAATATTTAAATTTTGCGGCATAGAATCTTTAAAATATGTCCAAGAGTTTTCCACACCGGTCTGTTATTGTGGCGACGTTTCCACGCCCCTAAACGTGACGCGCCATAAAACGAAACGTGATTGGTTGCTTTACCTGTCAGTCAAATGGCCTCTTGGGTGGGTCTTGGCCATTCAAAGTGGACAAAGTTCCCAGACCTTCAGCTGTCAGTCTGAAGGTCTGGCTATGTGAGACTAGTTAGTTAGTTACCAGTAACAACATTAATTTATGTGATCAGCAATCAATTTAAGGGAAATATTATGAGAATGTTTATAGAATATTACGAGAATAATAGAATTAATATATGGTGTATTTCTCTTTTGCTTTAATGACAGCAGCCCTAAAGCTGACGTTAACAAAACTTAATAACTTTTTCTTTTAAAATTTCCAATACTTTCTGTTTATTTCCAGGTCTACATGGAAGAAATTTCTCATATTTTCAATGCAGTCTCAGGCTTTTGAACCCCACCATGTATTCCCACTCCTCTAGTCATATTTCACCATGTATTCCCACTCCTCTAGTCATATTTCACCCTTGGACACAACATTACATAATCAAACAGTGAAAGTCAACATTGAATTTACCCTCCATCGCTCAAACCCAAAAGCAAGAGCCGTGTAACCTGATATAGTGGCGTCTGAAGCCATGGTTTCTCTCTTCTCGTGCCTCCGCAGTGTGAAATCATCCTGCATTACATATGTAGGTTCTCAGTCTCCTGAGAAACATCCATCACCATATGCCGAGTGACTCTCTCTCTGAAGATGGAGCACTTAATTTTCCTCTAGGGAAATGTGAACTTACTAACTAAATCCTGTTAACTAATTAAATTGACTTTTGAGTTTCGCAATATATTATGAATTGGTATTTATGTGGACTAACAGGAGATTAATAGCTATTAGATGAAGCATTTTTCATTGTGATGGTTTTTAGATGAAATACTTACTCCTTGGTAAGAGTTCATATGTAATTTTAACAAAATACCTCTTCCCAGCTCACAATGAAGTGTCAGGCTTAATTACATTTTTGTGTCTCCCTAACATGGTGGTCAGGCAACAATATAAAAAGCATTTAGCATTACTGAAAGTCTGTTTCCTAATAAAAAAATATGAAATGGAAGACTTGCATTAACCACAAAATGTTTGCAGTTTTGGATTCGTTTCAAGCCTAGTGAGCTGCTTACGTGGGCAGCATTTTAAGGCATTATGGGCACGTGTTCCTGACGAGAGGCCTGTTCCAAGCGGTAGGCAGCATGATTATGCTTCCTTCGAAAATAACGTCTTATAAGGCGGCATCACATGTATCCTTTGTAGAGAAAACGATCCCTGAATACATTGCAAAAACCTTAGTAAAAAATCATAAAAGGCAATGGGCAAATTATACAGTAAAAATGTAATCAATAAATTATACAGTAAATAGAACCTTAAAAATAAAGGTTCCTTAGTGGTTCTTTATTGATTGTTCCATGAAGAAACTTGAAGAACATCCATGGAACTTTTCCATTCCACTAAAGTTTTTTTTTTTTTTAAGTGGAAAAAGGTTATTTAGATTTTTAAAAATGTTCTCTTCAATAATGAAAACTGGTTCTTTTAACCCTTGTGCTGTGATGAAAATCCTACCTAATTTGGTGCTTCCAGTCAAAAATGATTTGCCTTTTAAAAACGCTTTTAAATCTCTCATTTTGTCATATTATCACCAAATCAAATATTTTTCTGGAATCAAATTTTTTGTCAACTTGTTTCTTTTAATTAGCACAGGTTTTGTATTTAGGGGCCAAGTGTTCTTCTTCTGCTTCCACTCTGGAAGTTTATGGCAGCCCATAGAACCGTATGGTAAAAAGTTGTTAAATCAAAAAACCTACGTAAAAATAAAAAAAATGTCATCTTCAGATCATGTAGAATAAAAAAAAAAAAAGTAAATAAAGTTAATCAGTCAAACCGTTTTTTAACACATGAACGAATAGAGCTTGCCAAAGTGGACGTGCAAAGTGGAAGTGCAATGCTTTAGCGTATTCAGACCAAACTTTGTGTTATGACAACCATGATCTGAGGTTACCTGCAGAGTTTCAGCACAGCACCACCTTGTGTTAAAGAGATATAAAAAGAGATATGGCTATTTTTGCTTCTAACTTCTGAATTGTTTGTGCAGCAACATGCTGAGTCAAATGGTACTAAATTTTCCCATGTTAGCCACTTTGAATTTTTGAATGCATTAGCATATCGATACAAAACTTGGTATGCATTTGGCACCATGCCCTGAAGGTACTCAAAAAATTTGAGGGGGCATTATAATGAAATTATAAAAAATCTTGATTAATGAAACTTGTCTTGGGAGATTCCTTGGATAATGCCGAGAACATCAATGCCAGTTATGCCATAATCGGCTAAACTTCCTGCCTGTCATTTTGATTTATGTTGAAAACCTACTTTTTCAAACTCCTTCTAGACCATTGGTTCGATTTTCACCAAATTTGGCTCAGATCATATTCAGACCATGCTGGCAAAAAACAAAAACATAACATGGAATTCAAGTTTATATATTAAATGGTTTTCATTTACCGCAGCAACACATTTAATGGCATGATGCTAAACTGCATCTGAGGCTGTATGTAATACATATCGACACCGATCTTAATTGTACCTATGACATTGTCACCTCACACTGACCAGGCCACATCAATTTGGTAACAGTGCCATATATTGGACAAAAGTGATAAACCAATAATATGAAACCATTAACCATTACTAATGACATTTTAAAAAATGCTAATAGCTTACAAACAGTTTAGCCTCTTGTCATGTGACTGGTCTTGTTGGATTCCTTGGTTTATGCCAAGAACATTGATACCAATTATGCCATAATCAGCTGAACCTGTCACCTGTCCGCCATTTTGATTTACGTTGAAATCCTACTCTTTCGAAGTCCTCCTAAACCGTTGGTCCAATTTTCACCAAATTCAACCCAAATCATCTTCGGACCATGCTGGCAAAAAGATATGGATTTCATGTTGATGGACAAATGTTTTTTGTTTACTTTTACTTTTTTTTTTTTTTTTTTTTAACATCTCAGGCAACTGATATTTATTTTTGGAACTGATTGATGGTAGTAGTACCCCAGTTTTTGAGTGGAAAAAACAAAAAACCCAACAACATTATTTGTGGATAATTTTGCCAATGTTGATGCAAAAACTGAGGTGCAACAGTTCAGATCAATGAGGCCAACAATCAATCAGTTACAAAAACAAACATACAACCTGTGCTAATTGAACGTTTTGTAGGTCATTTTGACTGGGAACACCACAAGTGTAGCAAGACAATTGCAATTAGACTGATTATCTGAACACTATTTGTGTGTTAATGTATATGTTTTATGGCTTTTGTGTCATTAGCTTAGCGATGTGATAACTGAAATAAATTGTCTGTGATATCTTGAGTTATTTGTAATTTCCTCCAAATCAGAAAATCTGAGTTATTACACTATAGAAGACAGAAGTTGAAGCAGAGCTAACAGTGGTAATGTACTGTCAAGCCTAATGAATAAAAATATATCTCTTTTAAACTGGTATAAAGTAACTGCAATGCATTTTGCAGCTTTTAACTGTTTATTTAAAGTCAGCATAAAGTTCCAATTGTACAAAGCCAGTCAAGTCACCACAATTGGGATGAATGTATGAACGGGCTCTCTTCAGGTGCTGTAGGCTTCAGTTGGAAATATGTCACATTACTGAAGTAAAGTGGATTGCAAATGGGTTTTCATGTTGATTTGAATGATTTTCTGGGACTTCTGGGCACTAGTTTCATGTAACTGGACAAGACAACAAAATCTCGATTGCATTTAGCATTATTAAAGTCTGCCATGTGAAATGCTGTAATAACAAACAAGTCATAAATGGAAGACAAATCCCAGCATTAACCACAAAATACCTACATTTATGTGTGTTAACAAATGTGTGTTGTTTGGGCGCGTGATGAATTTCCCCACTTAAATTGTGAACTTTTACAATTAATCATTCGTCTTGGCCTGTTACGCACATAGCTGTAAATTTGGCCTCCTGGGTGATTAATTCGCACCCGGGTTACAGCCAGACTTCCCATCTAGATGCAAGTGAGGTGAATTAAGGCTAAAATACCAATGTGATCAATCAGGCCTCGGTGCAAAGCAAACAAACCAGCGGCTTTAAGTGATGGGGTCAGCATGAAGAAGATGTTAATAAAGATGGAGAAAGCGAGATCAAGAGAGAGAGAGGGGGGATGTGAGAGATTTTCTGTCAAGAGGGTAAGATTTATCTCTCTTTGGACTTAATAAGCTGAAGTTTCTGCTGAGCAAGCAGGTTTTTGTTTCTTTAATCGCTATAATTACATGCATGTTTTTATCTCTTTTCCTGGTTTGGAGAAGGAAGTTATGGAGTTATGGAGATCCAAAATCCCATCTGTAAAAAATGTAGACTCTAATATGTCAAGAACTGTAATAAAAATATTATCCTATCTTTATTCTATCCTACCAAGAATTTTACCTAGTGTTCAGATTTCTGTTACTCATGTCTACCCATCTGTTACTCATAACCCATGTTTAATGTAGTTAGTGTCAAATAGGTCTCTCTTAAAACAACTTAGTTGCTAAGAACTTTATTGTTCTTTGAACATTTTTAGTATGTTCAAAGAACATTCAGAAGCAACATTGCCAGACTTTTTGCAAAATTATAAAAGAGTGTTCCCTTAATGTTCGTTTATAACAATGAAACAAAAACTTTTACAAAACATTCAGGGAACATTTGGTCTTAGAACATATTTTTGTAAGTTGGTTGTCTAATTTGTCATTTAACCATGGTGCAAGAAGTCTTTACTAACATTATAAGTGGAAGAAGTCTAAAAATAAATTCTAGAATGTGACTTTTTAAACTGACACACATGAGATTAAAGAGTTTGTCTGACCTTTCTGCTCTCAGATGGGGCTTCCTCTATTGAAAGATGAGTAGTTCAGTTTGAGTATGTCTTCACAATTCTCTGATCCAGACTGAACCCTCTGAAGGTTTGAATAAATCCCCTTTACATAAGCCTGGTCTTCCGCTGAGTCAAACTCTCAGACCTCCAGTGATTGGTCACAGAGTTCGTCCTGCCTTTCTGCTTTACTGAGCTTTCTTTTGGAGCATAAATCAGGTTGTATTTATTTAAACCGCAAGCTTTCTTCATACAGATTAATAATAGTTACTAAAAGTTGTGACCGAGTGTTTCATTAAGGCAACTTTTTAGTTGGTTTCTTGTTTTTCAGGTTCATGTTCCAGGACACACCTGAAAAAATGATCAAGGTAAAAGCAGGGTGCAAAAAACAGCTGTGCAGACATATGAGCACTGCAGTGATGATGCATTTTGGTACACCAACCCGTAAGTTTGCAGCACCCTGGTTCCCGCGAAAAAAAAAAATATATTTTCCGTTGGCTTTTGGATTATTACAGAAAATAAGCTCTGTGACCAACAACAGATTCTTGCATGTTTTGTTCATGTTTCTTGCAAGACTTATGTTCACCAATTTTAACTAAACCACCGTTGATGGAGCTGTCGTGTTTTTTTTTTATGTTTGGAAGGCTAGGTTGCCATGCCTACTTATTGTAAGCAACACTTAAAAAGCATCTTTGGTCTTGTTATTTGCTCAGCTCATAAAGCGATCCAGTTTATAGAGTTAATAAAGTAGGCAGATGCAGGTCGTGATATTTTGTTATGTGGCTTATTTCCAACATAACGCATTTGGATATAAAGTTATTAAGCTTGTTGTCATTTTCCATTTTTTATGGCAAGATCTGGCAACAGTGGCATGCTCCAGACGCTGAGTTAATTTGGTTGGTAGAATGTGGTCATCACTCCTGTAAATGACTGAACTGTGTGTATACAGAACAAGAGTAAGCACTAAAATGTGAATTTACAGCTAAATTTAGCTGCAGTGTTTATTTGGCATAAATGTTTCTTAGATTCCATACAGATTGTCCATAGCAATACACTACAAACCAATCAGAACACATTAAGCAAATGGCAACACCACTAATTGTACTCTAACAACTATAACTTGTTAACTAAGATAAATATAACAACTACATCAGCGCTAATACTTTCTTCAGAAAAAGTGTTTACAGTTGGTAAAAGGGATTTTGACTTGTGAACATCTCACAGGTGAAGATGATGCTCTGCAGGTGTGCTGGTTTAGGCATCAGTTCAAACAAACCAAACATGCCACATAATTGTCTGTCGTCTCACGCTAGGCAATTATTTGTACATCAGCCTCTGTTGTTTCTCAGTAGGGAGTGTCGTGTTTGCAGTAATAAGTCTTTGTCTTTAAAGTAAGCACTAATTAGTGAATTTGAAATGAAAATGGCATGACGCAACAAGGTGCTTCTATTCACATCTGTCTGCATGGAATTCAAGCTAAACCCCAATGAGAAAGCGCATAGTATTATTTAAATAGCGATGTTAGCGCTTCACTTGAGCTCTTGTCCCTGAACAGCTGTATAGCGCCACTGGCCGACTAACAGCAATAAACCATGACAAAGTACTGAACCCTCGAGTCTGACAGAAAAACACATCAGTCTGTTCTCTTCATCAGTGTAACCCTGGGCTGAATAACGACAGGTTTGTTCCTGAACAGATGTGTGATCTCAGACTCATAATAAGTTTGAAAGTTTGTGTGTGTGTGTGTGTGCGTATACATGTGTATACATGTACGCACTTATGATATACGATCATGGCTGTCCTATTAAGGATTTTTGTTGTCAATGACAATACTTTCTTTTTTTATTTATAATGCTTTGTCCTGGGGATAGTGATATGTTGATTTTCCTGATTTAAACGATGCACATCAGCATCTGTGGCTGGAACTTAAAATTATGTTTTATACAAAATAGTAGTTCAGCACTACTTATTATTATTATTATTATTATTATTATTAATATATGTATCTAAAATTATACCATTTAACAATTCAACAATTAAAATAAATAAATAAATATAAATGACAAAACCACACAACAAAATTATAACTTTACACTAAATGAAAACAGAACATATTTTTTTAATACAATTTAAAATATTTAAAAAAACTATAATAATATTTAAATGCAACACTTGCTGAATGATACTAAAGTAACTGCTGCACATGAATCTGATGATTTAAGGAATTTCATATATTTTTGACTAAAATGTATTTATTTATTTATTTTTTAAAATTACTCTGTTTCACAGACGGATCAGATGATTTGAGGATTTTCATTTTTTTTTAAACTAAAATGTATTCATTTTTTTAATACAAAGTAGAGCTTTTTTGCACGATCAACCACAATAAAAGGCTTATAATAAAAGGCTTTTTTTTCTCCCCAATTAAAAAAATGCTGATTATTTTATTTTATTTTTTTTAATTATTTTATTTTTTTAAATTTATTTTACCAAACCAAGTAGAGAAAACTATAGCATGATATAAAATTATTATTGCAATTCTGCTGCTGGAGGCACATACGTGACATGACCTTTAATCAGGTCTTAAAAGTAATGATCTTGCACATGGAGAAGAAAAATTGCACTTTTACTGTCCAGAGTTGTTACAGATGTCTGACCTATCAATGCATAAACACTTTCAGTCCAGTATTTGCAGCATGACCTATAAACAACAAGTGTTGCCACGGAAATCTCTTCTTCCATTGTTTGTTGCCTTGTTTATCCTTGTTTACTGTGAGTGTTACATTACCTTAATTACATCTGCTGCTCACACATGAGTGACTGACTCAATATGCTAGAACTAATGTTCTTTCACTCTCATCCAGCAGATAAAACAAAGCAAATTCCTCAACAGTCCAATTTTTCTAAGAAGGCAGTTAACTTCGTTCAGGGTCAGGTACTTTGAAAAGCGATAACATTACGTCTAATTTCCTCCCTCAAGTCTAGGTTGAAGATGTCCTCTGATTGCCTCTCTCAAAATGGTCTTTTGAACCTTTACTGCTGAATAATTGAAAAAATCCACATAATACCATGATGATCTGTAAATTGGATTGCAGTAAATTTCTAGGAAATACACAGTATACAGCAGTTATGCTATAACATTACTCATAAGAAAATATTTATAGACATCAGTGTTTGGGCAGAAACAAATACGTAGTTGTGCGACAAGAGAAAATTAATGCTTTAGTCTTTTCTACATACGTTTGTGAATAAGTGTCTGCATCTTCTGAAAGTGTCTGTGCGAGATTAACTTCTGGTTAGGGATAGAATAAAATGCTCCTCTCTCTTATCCTGGGTGAAGATTGCCTTTCATAATGGTCCTTTGAATCTGCTGCTGAATTATTCATAAAATCCACAGCTGCCTCATTTAGTACAGCCTATATTCTGATGATCTGCAAAATTGTTCCATAATGAATGCCTGGGAAATATAGTAATTACGTTCTTCTTTGACCTCTGTCCCAACGCTTAGACAGTGTAATATCTATAGAAAATGTTCACGGGCAAATCTCCAATCATCTCCAAATGCTTAATTTTGTTTTATTTTCTATTAAAAAAAATAAATAAATAAGCACATATTTGCAAAGATGCTTGTGTTAGAATGATAAAAGGCTCAATTTAAGGATGCCATCCCAGTGACAGCTTTTGTTCCTTTTTTTCTGAGTGTGCTGTAAAACAAGTCAAAATACTGAATTGTTTTGTGAAATCAATGTGCTAACTGTGCTTCATCCCACTTATTGCTGTGCTACTTACCAAATAAATGGCATGAAATTGCAAATTGCAAAAAAAGTTGCAATTATTTGATTAATCTCTTTTTCACACACACTTTCTGCATGTTCGTGAGAATACATGTTTGTGCATGCGTTTATTTTTCCAGTGTTCAAACATCCTGATGTCCCTCATTTCTCTGTCGGCATCGCCATGATGCCCACTCACACAACTCACAGCGCTGCCAGATTGATGAATCACGGCCCCTTCACACAGATTTACATGTTTATACATAAACACACACAAGAATTACACAGGCACACAGAAACAATTACAGGAGCTGCTTTGTTTACTTTGGAAACATGCTTTTCCATGTACAGAAACATTGAGTCAGCTATTCTGCATCCTTTTTCACACAGAAAAGAGCTGCGTTCCAGATGTCTTCCAGTCTTATTAATTTTCTATGCAGGAGAAATTATAATAATAATGAATAAACTTTTTGCTGTAGCTATGATAAGCTCTGGTGCTGTTATGCATTGATGTAAACACACAATAGCCCCAGTTGGTGTTAGTTTAATTTTTAAAATATCAAAATATTTTGCAAAAAAAGTTTGGTGTCGGTACGATTATTTTAAAGTTTTTAAAGTCTCTTATGCTCACCAAGGCTGCATTTATGTGATGAAAAATACAGTAAATTTGTTTATATTTGTCACATATTATTACAATTCAAAATGTCTGTTATAATTTATTCCTGTGATGCAAAGCTGAATTTTCAACATCATTACTCCAGTCTTCAGTGTCACATGATCCTTCAGAAATCATTCTAATATGCTGATTTGCTCCTTAATAAACATTTCGGTAACACTTTAGAATAGCTTATTAGCTTATTAACTATTAACTATGACTTTTCCCTCAATAAACTCCTAATTTGATGCTTATCAATAGTTAGTAAGGTAGTTGTTAAGTTTAGGTATTGGGTAGGATTAGGGATGTAGAATAAGGTCATGTAGAATAAGGCGTTAATATGTGCTTAATTACCACTAATAAATGGCTAATATTCTATTAATATGCATGCTAATTAGCAACTAGTTAAGAAACCTTAAAATAAAGGGTTACCAACGTTTCGGATTATTATCAATGTTGAAAGCAGTTTTGCTGCTTAATATTCTTTTTTTTTTTTTGATGAATAGAAAGTATATATATCTATATATATACTATATATATCTTTTGTAATATTAAAAATGTCTTTACTGCCACTTTTGATTAATTTAATGAATCATTGCTGAATGAAAATATTAATTTCCTTCAAAAAAATAAATAAATTGAACGATACTTTATAATATACAGGCATATTTTCTGATTTCTGATGCTTATAGATAAATAGTTTATGTCCTTATGAACTTGTATCTTCTGTTTTTCATGGCTTAGGAATCTTTTTTTAAACATTTATTTTTAAATTCCCCATAGAACATATGGTTCTAAGACCACTTTAAATGTCACGTTTGTGTGCTTTTGGATATTATTAAATGACTTAAATAAACATAAAAGAGCTGTTCGTGCTTTGACGAATATACAGATGATATATTTCTGCAGGAAACTGAGCTGCAGTTGCAGGCTCTTCACTGGAGATCTGAGATGGAGATGTGCTTGAGAACTGCCTGTAGTTCTGGACAGGTTTAGCTCCATCTGTTACCCATCAGACCACCAAACAAAACCAGCTGACCCAGTCAGAGGAAGAGTTTGACGGCTAGTCATCTAAACCAGCAGTAAGGTTAGAGACTGCGCTATACTGTGAGTATAATCATGGTAAAAGGTGCTGTTAAGTCATGGCATCATGTCTATTGCTTTTATAAGTGACTATATATAACAATGAAAAAGTTAAAAAATAACAGAACCATCCACTTTGTTATGTTTTCAAACCTGGATGTCTGACTTGTGTGTGGGGGATAGAAAGTGTTATGAATCATTTTGAAAAAAAAAATGTATGAAGAGAAGTTCAGTTCTTTATTTGTGAAACAAAATGTCTGGATGTTATTTTCTTCCCTGATGGCTAGACTGTGAGTGATTTTTTTTCTTCAAAAAGTATTTGTAAAAGATTTTGAAAAGTTGGTCTTGAGTTGGTCAGAAACCGTGTTTTGGGAACTGAAACAATCCAATAAATTGATTCCAAAAGTCAGTTGTTAATTCTTCACAGTGTTGTGTAGCCTGATGGTCCTGTGTGCAGCAGTCTGTGACTTTCACAAGTATTGGGTTACTCAGTCGCAGTAGCTGATTATGTCACACTTATGGCTTTTTATGGAAAGTAATGCATTAGTAGTGGAATAAATTAAGGTTGTGAATGTCAATACATTAGAAAACCAAATTTAAAAGCAAATTGCATCTGTAAACAAAGCTTTTCTCTTCCCCATCATCCCTTTTTTTGAATTATGTTTTTGAAAACTTTGTATTGCTAGCATTTCTCGTATTATTGTCTTCTTGAGATGAATCACTTGTTGTATTGCTTTGGATAAAAGTGTCTGCTAAATGAATAAATGTAAATGTTCTGTTTCTCAGTGTTTTTTAATCAATGGGTTTAAAACTCTTTTGTGAATTTTTGGGGCTTTGAAAATGTTTTTCTTTTTTAAATGCCACTTTGTATTTTATCTAATGCAATGACATTCATACATAAAGTGTGACATTATTTTGAAGGCCACTGAATTTTTACAAGAAAATGCTATTTTCGCCTTTTTTTTTTCCAAGTTTGATGTTTAACCCTCCCGTTGGATTCAATTTGATTCGCACTCGATTTTCAAACGGCTTGAAATACTGGTTAAACTATTCGGTCTATTCCTTGAAATTTGGTGAATATTTCTCCTTTAGTGTCATAAATCTGCATGCAAAGTTTCAACACATAGGCTAGGTGTGTTTTGAAAAGGCTGTACAAAAATCGTTAAGATTTTTGTGTTGGGGTCATATTGACTTCCCCATTGAATTTAGACTCAAAGTTTACTTAAAAGTGAGACTCATACCCCTAATGCAACAGAAGAATTACAACGAACAATATAAGGGAATTCCTCAAATATTTTTGACATGCTACAGTTTTCTGTTTTTACTTGAATCTTAAGTAGATTTCATAGTGTTGGTTTTTGTTAAATTGCAGCTGTACCCAGTTTTTGAACACAACAGGAGGGTTTTATTTAAATGTGTTACTTGCTGTGTAATTGTCTGTGAAATTTACTAGCAATATCCGAGAGAAATCTGTAAATCCTACACCATTTTTTTTTTTTTCAGTGTATTTTCAGGATTGAAAAGAATAACTAATCCAAAGATTACATTTCTGTCATTATTTACAACCCTGATGTCATTTCAAACCCATATTACTTTCATCATTCTGTGGAACATAAAAGAAGACACAATAGGCTACATTGAAAATCAATGTTTGGTTCCTTTTGGTCTTCAAAATATCTTGTTTTTGTTGCAGTAGAAGAACGAAAGACATACAGTTTTGAAAAATGAGAGTGAGTAGAGCGAGTTTTGGGTGGACTATCACTTTAAATCAGGTTTAGATTGTTACCATGATCTGCAGTGACTCATACGGTATATTTTTGTCATACCGCCCACACCTACTGCTGCTTCAAGCACTTCCTGTTGTTCAAGTTGATCTTCCTGTGTCAACTGAATTCCCCAACAATCCCTCTTCAGCATTTCTATCTTGATGGTCTTTTTCTCCATACAAACAAGTGTGCGTCTTTCCTTTGTTTATGGTCGCCCTTTATTATTGGCGTCTGGAATTGTTTTACTCCTTTTCCTCTTGCGTCTGGATCTCTCATTAGTTGTGTGAGAGCGATAGAGGAGGACAGACGGGTTAAGGGTGAACGCAACTGGTCCTAATTCCCTCTCTCATTGTTTACAGCCGATATGAGAATGACTTTTAAGACCAAGGCTCTTGAGAAAGTGAAATGAATCACGCTGGCGGAGGCCAAAAGCTCAATGGGTTTTGGGAGAGATTGAGAAAAAGCCCACGAGACGCGAACAATGTGAACATGCACTGGATGATTGCTCTCCATATAAGAGAACAAAGCTAAATCACAAAACCTAATTGAAAGTGTTGTATCTCTTTTCAAGGCAATGAAGCAGCTGATTAGAAAGATAATTGAGCTGGGAGACGAGATCTGGCGGGGGACTTTGGCACTAGCCGTGCATTTGGCAGTATCGAAAACAGTAGCGCTGGCATGACGCAAAAACAGATTGCATGAGAGGACTTCATTAGGGACTTCAGCGTAAGACTCTGAGCTGTCCGTGTGAATTTGCATATTCTTCCCAAGCTGGAAGCACGTTATGCCGTCTTGTGTGTCATTTCGGCGATCTGACATGCAACTCTTTGTGTCAAAGAATTGTGCTCCATAAAGCATCTTCCAAGATCTACGCAGTCTTTAATTAGTTTCTAGCATCCTTTGAAAGCTTTGTAAGTCAAGTGTTGATTAATGAGCTGTTTTATGCATCATTCCATCTACATAATGGTTTCTTTGAAGCTCAATTAGTTATGGAAGCTTATTTTCACCATTGAATATAAAGAATTTAATTGTGACTTTTTATCTCACAATTCTGATGTTTTTTTCTTGCAATTCCTAGTTTATATTTCACAATTCATTTTGAGATGTTAACTCACAGTTTCTGAGAAGACAAGTTGAATTGTGAGATTTAAACTGGCGATAGTGAGAAAAAGTCAGAATTATGAGACACGAAAGATGCAATGAACTTTTTATTTAATTTTTTTAATTCTGTAGCAGAAAAAAAGGAAACAAAAACAAAACTGCAAGATGTAAACAGAATTTTGTAATTTTGTAAAAAAAAAAAAAAAAAAAAAAAATCAGATTTCTGAGGGAAAAAAACTCACAAATGTGGGGAAAAACAGAATTGTGAGATAAAAGACACAGTTTACTTGTTTTTTTATTATTATTATTTATTCCATAGCGATAACAGAATTGCAAGAAGTAAACAGAATTTCGTGAAAAAATGTCAGAATTCCTAGAAAAAAAATCAGAATTGCAAGATTTTAATTACAAGTTTGCAAATTTATAACCTGCAATTGAAAAAAAGTCAGAATAATGAGGTTAACAGATGCATTTATTTATTTATATTTAGTTGAAAAAAATCTGAATTGTGAGATGTAAGTTAGAATTTGATGAAAAAAATCGTAATTCCATGAAAACAATTCTGAAATTTTAATTACAAGTTTACAAGTTTATAACTCGCCAGACTTTGCCAGCAAGATATAAATTCATATTTGTGAGAAAAAAAGTCCAAATTGTAAGATATTAGGTCATTCAAAATTACCTTTAGTTATTAGTTATTACTTTTCACACTAAAACTAATAACAGATTTTTGACTGGTGTTACGAATGGTGTTAAATGTCAATGAAATCAAACTTATAGCAGTCTGTAAATATTAGCCACATTTCATGAAATTGTGATAATTAGCAGTACACAAACTCCTCCACAGTGTTACATAGATGCAGAAGTATTGTAGCAGGAAATGATGTTGAATTCTGGCTGCATTTCAGAGACAATCAGATCGGAATCATTAGGGTGGACGAGGAAACCAGAGGCATTCGGAGGTCCTGTATTTCTCATGCATTGAACTCTGTGGTGTGGGATTTCTAGCTCAGCACGGCTGGATCTGGGCCAGATCCATCCACAGAAGAAGGACATTAGACAAATTCCACAACAGATAAAAATAGAGCATTTATTGTAAGCCCGCTGCCTGGTCTCAGACAATAGTCCTCATTAGAGTCTCTGCCTTAACCTCTGAACTCTGTTTCCAGCCCTGTACTTCACCAGAGGACTTCCAGACACCATGCTGTGGCTTCTATTTGTGATTCGCTGATCATGGGAAATGGGCGAATCATATTATTCTGTGTGATTTTTGCTTGTTTGTTTATTTATTTACTGGCTTATTAATTCATTAGTGTTTGAGTGAAAGAAATTAGATTTTTCTGTAGGAAAAATGAAGCCATTCCACATTTTTTGGGTCATTCATTCATTCATTGTTTCTTTCTTTCTTTCTTTCTTTGTTTAGGGGAATCACAAAAGAAAATGAAGTAATTTCAGTGTTTTAGAACCATAACTTCTTTCTTTCTTTCTTTCCTGATTAATTCATTAGTGTTTGGGTGAATCTGATGTTGCATTCAGTTTTATGACTTTAATTTTATTTGTTTGTTTATTTATCTGTATTTAATTATTTAATTATTTATCTTAATGTTATTTATTTATTCATTCGTTCATTCATTTGTGCATTCATACATTTCTTGCGTTTTTATATGTATTTTTGTCTTCATTCAATTTATTTATCCATCCTTTGTAGCAAATTAGCTCAAAAGGGAAATGTATATAAATAATTACAATTACTTATGATTAATTACAATTATTTATATCAGCTGCAAGTAGTAACTGTAGCAGAATTAAATTCCCATCAACTAATCTGTTGGTCCAGCGAACATTCAGTGTAAGTTCATATCAACTCTAAGAAAGCATATTTTCGTGGCCACAGAAAATACTTTCCTAAGTATTAATGCATTAGAGCATGTAGTAAGGATCAAAATCGTAAAGGGACATTAATTTGCAAGGTAGAATCAGAAACTCATTTAATTTGTGCACAAGAGTTTTATTAACTAAACACTAACACAAACTAGTCTAACAAACAAACAAACATACATACACTCACACGTACATACAAAAGGGGAGCTAAAGTGAATGAATGATGACATATTTCTGTTTATTTTCAATTTCATTACATTAATATTTTCTGTTTTATTCATATTTTATAAATTTTTATATTATTAATTCCTTATTATTATTAACATATAACATCTGGATTTTTTTTACTCTTTATTTGGCTCTTTATTTATTCAAATGTACCATTTTAATAAATTTTATATAAACAGATAATCTTTCATTAATTTAAAAATTTTGTGTGTGTATGTGTATATACAGTGAGGAAAATAAGTATTTGAACACCCTGCTATTTTGCAAGTTCTCCCACTTAGAAATCATGGAGGGTCTGAAATTGTCATCGTAGGTGCATGTCCACTGTGAGAGACATAATCTAAAAAAAAAATCCAGAAATCACAATGTATGATTTTTAACTATTTATTTGTATGATACAGCTGCAAATAAGTATTTGAACACCTGAGAAAATCAATGTTAATATTTGGTACAGTAGCCTTTGTTTGCAATTACAGAGGTCAAACGTTTCCTGTAGTTTTCACCAGGTTTGCACACACTGCAGGAGGGATTTTGGCCCACCTCCACACAGATCTTCTCTAGATCAGTCAGGTTTCTGGCCTGTCGCTGAGAAACACGGAGTTTGAGCTCCCTCAAAGACTCTCTATTGGGTTTAGGTCTGGAGACTGGCTAGGCCACGCCAGAACCTTGATATGCTTCTTACAGAGACACTCCTTGGTTATCCTGGCTGTGTGCTTGGTCATTGTCATGTTGGAAGACCCAGCCTCGACCCATCTTCAATGCTCTAACTGAGGGAAGGAGGTTGTTCCCCAAAATCTCGCAATACATGGCCCCGGTCATCCTCTCCTTAATACAGTGCAGTCGCCCTGTCCCATGTGCAGAAAAACACCCCAAAGCATGATGCTACCACCCCATGCTTCACAGTAGGGATGGTGTTCTTGGGATGGTACTCATCATTCTTCTTCCTCCAAACACGTTTAGTGGAATTATGACCAAAAGTTCTATTTTGGTCTCATCTGACCACATGACTTTCTCCCATGACTCCTCTGGATCATCCAAATGGTCATTGGCAAACTTAAGTCGGGCCTGGACATGTGCTGGTTTAAGCAGGGGAACCTTCCGTGCCATGCATGATTTCAAACCATGACGTCTTAGTGTATTACCAACAGTAACCTTGGAAACGGTGGTCCCAGCTCTTTTCAGGTCATTGACCAGCTCCTCCCGTGTAGTTCTGGGCTGATTTCTCACCTTTCTTAGGATCATTGAGACCCCACGAGGTGAGATCTTGCATGGAGCCCCAGTCCGAGGGAGATTGACAGTCATGTTTAGCTTCTTCCATTTTCTAATGATTGCTCCAACAGTGGACCTTTTTTCACCAAGCTGCTTGGCAATTCCCCGTAGCCCTTTCCAGCCTTGTGGAGGTGTACAATTTTGTCTCTAGTGTCTTTGGACAGCTCTTTGGTCTTGGCCATGTTAGTAGTTGGATTCTTACTGATTGTATGGGGTGGACAGGTGTCTTTATGCAGCTAACGACCTCAAACAGGTGCATCTAATTTAGGATAATAAATGGAGTGGAGGTGGACATTTTAAAGGCAGACTAACAGGTCTTTGAGGGTCAGAATTCTAGCTGATAGACAGGTGTTCAAATACTTATTTGCAGCTGTATCATACAAATAAATAGTTAAAAATCATACATTGTGATTTCTGGATTTTTTTAGATTATGTCTCTCACAGTGGACATGCACCTCGATGACAATTTCAGACCCCTCCATGATTTCTAAGTGGGAGAACTTGCAAAATAGCAGGGTGTTCAAATACTTATTTTCCTCACTGTATATATATATATATATATAGACCACCTGTTTTTGAGACTAGTGTGACAAAATAGATTCTGGCTTCCCCTGTTTCTGAGGCTTGAGTGGGCAGAATATGTGTTTGAGAGCGCAAACGTGATGTGTGGATGAAGCCTGGCTGCCTCACCTCACCTGCAGGGAACTGCTCCTGTTTGCTTCACACTGCCATTATAGCCAGATATCTGTCACACGACACACCTGTGCAGAAAGTCTAAGCTGTGGGCAAAAAACTACAAGGTGTAAATCTGAAAATATGTATATTATTTATTTAGTTACAGAGAATTAAGTGTTGAAATGATAAATGCATTTGATGTTCAACTTACTTGTAACTTGTAATGCATTGAGAGATCCTGTTTTACCTCTAATGCAATGATATTCAAGCTTTTTTGAGCATCACTTAAAGGGATAGTTCACCCAAAAATGAAAA
This sequence comes from Onychostoma macrolepis, assembly GCF_012432095.1. Taxonomy (NCBI): domain Eukaryota; kingdom Metazoa; phylum Chordata; class Actinopteri; order Cypriniformes; family Cyprinidae; genus Onychostoma; species Onychostoma macrolepis. The sequence goes on along the minus strand of NC_081168.1, from coordinate 22,434,259 downwards.
TTCTGTCATCATTTACTCACCCTCAAGCAGTTCCAAACCTGTATGAATTTCTTTGTTCTGCCGAACACAAAGGAAGATATTTTGAAGAAAGTTTTTAACCAGGCTGTTTTGGGGCACCATTGACTTCCATAGTAGGAAAAAAAAAATACTATGGAAGTCAATGGTGCCCCAGAACTGCCCGGTTAAAAACTTTCTTCAAAATATCTTCCTTTGTGTTCAGCAGAACAAAGAAATTCAGCACCGCCACGATGACCAGAACGTTCCCAACAATGGTGACCAGAATGATGACGGAAACCACGAGGATGATGAACGCGGCGGCCGTCTCCGTGTACGGCCACGAAGTGACGGTGATGTTGGCATCCTCCTTCGTTGCATTGAACTGAGTTACATCCATTCTGAGTCCATCTTTCTTTTTTTCAAGTTTGGAACTGCTTGAGGTTGAGTAAATGATGACAAAATTTTCATTTTTGGGTGAACTATCCCTTTAAGCATTTTCTTGACATTGCCATGTGCAATGCATTCTAGTGAGAATAGGTTATGGTCTTATGAGGCTCCGGAGCTCCAGCCGTTATGGAGGCTCCTCTTGTAGCTCTCACATTGTTTTTGCCAGGGAGTTGAAATGAAGTTTGCACAGTAATTCTATCCTCATGCCCCAGCTTATATAGACATAAGTAAACAGGCTTGATAATTGTACTGTAGCTTTTTTTTTTTTTATTATTTATTTCTCGAACATCTAGAAATTAGTGTCTTGTGACTCTACATTGTGACCCTTCATTCTTTTATTTTTTTACACTACCAGTAAAGTTAGGAATAATTAAGATTTGAAATAGTCTGTTATGCTCACTAAAGCTGCATTTATTTGATCAAAAATACAGTAGAAACAGTAACATTGTGAAATATTATTACCCTTTAAAACAACAACAACATTTTCTATTTGAATATCTGTTATTATGTTATTAGAATTTTCAGCATCATTACTCCAGTCACATGATCCTTCAGAAACCATTCTAATATGCTGATTTGCTGTTCAAGAAACATTTCTTATGATTATCAAGGTTGAAAACAGTAGTGCTTTTGGATTTGGCCCAAATTTGATATTTATAAATACCATTATTAATAATTGAGCACCAAAAATAAATAATAATACCTGAGCACCAAATCTAAATCAGAATGATTATGTGACACTGAAAACTCTAGTAATGTCCACTGAAGATTCCGTTTAGCATAATAGCAATAAATTACATTTTAAAATATATCACATTGTATATTGGCTTGTATATTTTTACCAATCCTATAATTTTAATTTCACCTTCTTATGATTCTATATCTTATATTTTGCGAATGCAACTTGTCAAGTGGCTGGAAAAAAAAAAAAAAAAAAAAAAAACTCAAAAGAATGTAGGTCTGTAATTTCCGAATGAGAAGAGAAATTAAATGTTCGAGAAATAAAGTCACAATTACAAAAATAAACACAGCATTTGTTTAATACATTGCAAGTGTGACAGTGATGATACAACAGTGAAACTGCAGTAGCACGTGTGCTGCGGATGTGTGGGATGAATGATATTTATTTTACACTCTGCCAGCAGTCATTCAAGCACTGTTTGCCGATCAATATCAATTTTTCTCTTACAGATTCTTATATTTGGCTGTCAGGCAGCTGTAGACCTCTCAGTTCGAGGCCCTGCTGGCCTGGTACATAATCCAAGCATTGCATTCTGCTTGATGGAGCTGATGTGAGCTGTGCATTGCATTAATGCAGTTTAAACATGAACTTTCACATAGATCTACAATTATAGCACAGTGTTGTTATTCTGTTTTCAAAAGGAAGCTTTGACTTTTCTTTAACCTTTTCTAGGCAGCATGTACTGTGCTGTGTTGTTTGTGAAGGGCTCTAGATCGTGATAACAGTGGATTCGGGAAAGCAGTATATTGCGTCTCTTTTTCAAC